>NC_092208.1:10141854-10208154 GCF_043381705.1 Parasteatoda tepidariorum | reverse complement strand
TTAACCCCTTGGGGACGGGTGATTCAGAAAAGCATTCGTACAAAATCAGAATCAAGTTGCAATTAAATAAAAAACGGTAACTTAAATGTAGTCGTTGCTAATTTGACAGACTTACTTTGCTTTTATTTTAATTATTGTTAGTTTAATCATATATATAATCAATGTTAATTCAAAGCATAACTAAATAGTTTTATTTTGAACAAAGTAATGGTGAATTAAATAAATCAAAAAAGTTATAACTCCGCCCACAAATAAACTGCTAAAGAAATACTTTGATTACCAGTTTTATCTTCTTACCCTGATTGATACGGGTGTTTGCTGTCACATATTTGTGACAGTCGGCGCGAAAGGGTTAAGGATGTTGTTGTTGGTAAGTTCCACTTACGATATTATGTATTGACTTTATATTATAGCTTCGAAAATAGTTGTTGGGGGCTTATTTTGTTTTTATTTAATTTATAAAAGATAATTTTGATAATTCATTATATCTAGATGTATATTCAGATTTTAATAGACTATCTCATTTTATGAAGGCTCTTCCGTGTTGTTTTTTTTACATGACATGGAAAATTTGTCAAAAATTGTCGTCATCTAGGAAAAGTTCTTTTTTTTTCATTGGAACACGTTAAATATTCAATCATGTACAACATTTGGATTATATAGTACTATATTTACTAATACTAATGAATAAAAATCTAACAAAAATAATTGAAACTATTAATTGGTTTTTCAACAAGGTACTCTTAGTATTTAGAGAACAATACTATATTAACTACTTAGTTTATATTGCTGGTAAGTCTGTACTCTTTTATGCCACAATTGAGACGGATTTTTTTGATTAACTAAAACTGTCACCTCATATAATAGTATTTTTTATTCAAGGTTAGGCAGCCCTTAGAAGATTTTTGATCTAAAAAATTCCTACAAAATTTTTGTGTTAAAGGAGTTACTTTACAAAATTTTTCCTTGTTAAAAATATTTTGTTTGTCAACTTATTTATTTATTTGTTTGAATTTCCTTAGTTTGTAAGTAGGAACTTAAATTTAATTATTACTATTTAAATATATTTTGATTTCTATTATTTAAACAGACATGCTCATTCATTCAACAGTTGTGTAAAATGAAATAATTTTCTTTTGTTTTAATGGTTAACAATTTAATTTATAGATTTTGCCCATCACTTATAAATGATTTTTAAAAAGCTATAGGAAGATTCAAATACTTGATAGCCTTGCTATTAAATCCAAATAGTAAATTTTGTATAAATAAATTTTTTTTATTGCTTTAGTTCTCAAGCACTTTAAAAACTATTTTGCCCAATCCACAAATGTTATGGGATATGCATGTGTGTATGAATACTCTCTCTCACACTCTTGATGTCTCTAAAACCTGTTATAATGAATTCTTTTTGAAATAAATATTTTTTTGGGAAAAATTGCAATGTATGATTATTGTAAACCAAAAATTTTCTATTTAATGCATAATTATTTTTGTATTACTTTTGGAAATCAAATTATCATTGTTGTACTTAGAGTCATTATAATTACATATATATTTGTTAGAAGTTATTCTTTATATTTTAAAACTATTATTTTTAGGGTAGTATGTTAGAATATATTTTTATTTGTTTTAGAACATATTTCGTTCTAAACTTGTTCTCTCAAACGCTTTATCGTCCCTTCAAATTTGATATATCAAGAGTATATTGCAAATATACTCTTGATATGTATGAGTCTTTTTAACGATATGAGTATGAAATTTTTAGCATGTTTTACATCTAAAAAGAGCCGGCCGAGCGGTTAGCTTGCCTTACTGCGAAGCCAATGGCTGCAGGTTCGAATCCCGCTCTGGGCATGGATGTTTCTCTCTCTGAGTTGTCTTCTGATGTATGAATGTGGCCCACCCTATGAACGGGTATTTGTGGCAGTGTGGCGTGGGTAATGTTGCTCGCTTCCATGACTTTGGTTCATAGGTGCCCACTGGGTAACAATAAATGAGCAACACTTCAGGCATCTTAGGCAAAGAACGAAAGTTCAGTGCCTGTTGTTATCTAAAAAAAAAAAAAAAAAACTAATTGTTTAGTAAGATAAAATAATGGGGATAAGTAGTAAGTTTCCCTTTTGGATGAGATCTTTGTGTCCTTGGCATGTATGTTTGTGTCTTGATTTTCAAACAGGTTTTAAAAAAAAAAAAAAAATTTAAGCTTTGAAACTAAATGGATCTCAGAACTGCATTAAACATAGTGCTTATAGAAATGTTAAGAGAAAAAATTTTAATAATGTAAATGTAAAAAACTTATTGCATGACGAGTCATCTTAATAATCATAAGAATCATTAAAAAACTCCTCAAAATGATATAGCGATTGAATCTAAAATTATAAGTGCCTATAAAGTCCATAGAATTGGCTAGTTTTTTTTAAATAATATCTAAGTGTTTTGAGCATTTTGATTTTTTTCCAGGTGCTGCTCTGCATTACAGTGCTAAGGAGCAGGCCAACACAATCAGCAGGGTGGAAGAAGCCATCAAGATATGGTTGAAGACGGCCAAATGTAGACTGCCAAAAACTAATGATGTATATAAAATGCAAAATAATGATGTAAATAAAATGTATAAATAAAAAATGTATATAAAAATTATTTTGTTTATATTAATAGAGTAATTCTTATGTAAGATTTATTTCAGTATTTAAAAAAGTCTTAGTTGATGGACTGCTTAACTAGTTGTGAGAACTTTTTTATTTTTAAACCTTAAATCAAGGTAAATCTGAAATTTTTTTTTATTATAAACATTTAAAATTCTCTTGGTACCTAAGCAAAACATGGTGAAAGTAGCAACATAGCTGTAAACTGCCGAATTGAGTAAAATGAAGACTTGCATCAAATGAAATATATACTTTTTTCTTTTAGTTTAATATTTTTAATTGGTATGAATGATAAACATTAAATTATAACTCTGTAGGAGTCTATAAAATCAAAATTGAGTGGTTTTTCTGCATAACAAATGCTAAATGCTGCAAATTTTTTGATGTGAAGTAATTTAATTAAGTTACCCTGGAAGCACTTTAAGGAATTGGTTATTCAGTTTAAAATATTGTGAATTTTCCAATTTTAGTAGTGTGTAAAGAGAAAACTATGGGCATATTATCATGTGACGTAGAGAAAATTTATTTATTTTCTGGAATTTCTTTTGTAGGTACAAAAACAAATAAAATGTATATGCGATACAAATGGAAATGTGATTGATGTTAGCAACAGTAAGTAAAAAATATATGATTGATGTTAGCAGCAGTAAGTGAAAAATGTTTATATAATGGTAATTACTTATCATTTATAATGGTAATTACTGATAATTTAATATTACCTGCTACATGGTATAAATCTCCATGTAGCAGGTAGTATTAAAATGATATAAATCTCTATCGTTAAGAAAGCGTTAAGACAACGTTTAGCTTCATGGAAGTAAAACGTTAATAAATCGTCAATAATATGTAATGAAATTTACGATGGTAATAATAAACGTTAAAAAAACGTGAATATTCATGGTGAAAAAGACGGATCTTATAAAACTGAAAATTCACGTTAAAAACTTAGTTAAAATAGCGTAAAAAATACGATAAAAAAGAAACAAACTTCGTTAAATTAACGTCAAAGATTGGTATCAAAATTCACCATAGTCAAACTAGAGGCAAAAAAGCGTCAATTTTGCGTTAAAAATAACCCAAATTTTAACGTTTATTTAACGGATTCGAGACTACCACTTGAAACGTAAATAAAACGTTCGGTGGAAACGTTTTTTTGCTTTTAACCTTGTGGCATTATAACGTTATTTTCACGCAATTAATACTTATCTCTGTTGCATGGGAATTATGTTAGAACTGTATAAAAACTTTATGGCTGAGTATTAAGGTATCTGATCACATTTTTCGTCGCAAAAATCGACAAAAATATCGATGTTCTCTTTTTTGCATTTTCATATGAAGTCAACTTTTAGCTTTCGAAATCCATTTGAATTTTGTTTCTATCTTCAATAGAACCGAAGTTACGGCTGTTTTACGAAACCTTTCAGGTGAAATATTAAAACCGGAAGTAAGATTTTACTGACCAGAAGTTCATTACTTCATCTGGTTTCGTTTTGGTTTCTGTCTGACACAGCCGAGATTTACGTATAATTGAATACTATCTTCTTTAAATAAGACTTGTTTATTACTTTTTTAAGGAATGGCAACTTATTTATTTAGTATTTATAAGAATTAAATCTGGCAACGGAAGAATAATCAATTAATCAGATCCTTGTTTATCTTTATACTTGCGATTGCGTTTCAATTTTTCCTCGACATATTTTTATCGTTCGTCTATCATTTTTCTCTCCAATTATGGGAAAATCAGTTGCAAGAAAACGGAAACGTCAATTTCGTGGAAACCAGTTCACAAAACAAAAGGAGGAAGTGTCCAATCTTGAAAACTCCGTAAGTTATGAAAAAATAAGTAAAAATCTGGCTGATCATAATGCTGAAGAAAATAAAATTATCGGCAATAGAATAATTGATCTTGAAATTTTGAACAATGTGTTCAATGAGATTTGCTGCCCTGAGTGTTTTTCTTCAGGACTCTATTTAGCCGAAGACTCTAGGTATGGACTGTGTTCCCATTTTGCTTTGAAATGACAAGAATGTGCATTTGTGAAAGTGTTTATTTCTTCCAAAAAATCTGTATCTGCTAAAGAGATAAACAGCAGACTGGCATATGGAAGGATTGCAATCTGCTAAAAAATTGTGTGCAACTTTAAACATACCTCCACCTCTCCATCGCAATGCATATTTGATGCAACAACAAGAACTACATGATGCTGTTGCAATAGTTACACAGCGTTCAATGTCAAATGCTGCAAAAGAAGTGGACTCTGACTCCGCAGTTCCATTATTTGAGTGTGGAATCTCTGTTGACGGAACGTGGCACAAACGAGGCTATTCTTCGCTAAATGGACGCGTCAGTGCTTTGTCAATAACAACCGGCAGGGTTGTTGACGTTGAAGTAACGTCTTCCTATTGTAGAACGTGTAAAAAAATGGAAGAGATGCCCCAAAATTTAGTTTTGGAAACCATGGAAGCTGATCACATATGCCAACAAAATTATTCTGGATCAGCTTCAAATATGGAAGCTGCTGGGGCTCAGTGAATTTTTAAACGCTCAGAAAGCTTGAGGAGTCTCAAATATATTGAGTATTATGGGGATGGGGACTCCAAAGGCTTTCTGCAGGTAAAAGACGTTTATGGACCTGGTACGGTTACAAAAATGGAATGCATCGGTCATGTCCAGAAGCGAGAGGGCTCAAGTCTGCAGAGGATGAAAAGCAAGACTTCCGAACTATCCGGTCGAGGAAAGTTAACAGACAGCTTCATTGACAGGCTGCAAAACTATTACGGAATAGCTATCCGAAGCAATGTTGGAAACCTTAATAGCATGCAGCAAAATGTTATTGCTGCACTATTTCACTGTGCATCGAGCAAAGACAAGCCGATGCATGGTCAATGTCCTAAGGGCGAGGATAGTTGGTGTTTTCACCAAAGAGCACTCCATGAAGGTAAACAACCAAAAGAAAGGTATGCTGGTCTTCCCCAAAATGTACTGAATACAGTAAAGCCAGTATACTTGGATCTTTGTAAAAGAGAACTTTTAAAGAAGTGCCTTCATGGAAAGACTCAAAATGCCAACGAATCTTTTAACGACATGATTTGGCAGCGAGTGCCTAAAGAAGTGTTTGTGGGCCTAAAAACTTTCCGCATCGGTGTTTACGATGCAGTTATTCAATTCAACGAAAGGTTTTCAGGCTGCAGTCAAGTTCTCAAAGAGTTGAATGTTGAAGACGTTGGGACATTCACCAAGCAAAGGTATTAGCATCTTGCTAGAACCAGAATATCGTCTTCTGTTCGCCAATCTGTTGGCAGTGTTAAACAGCGGGGTAAAATTTTAAGAGCAAAAAGGAAGAAAAAGTTTGCTTCTTCTGAAAGCAAAGAATGGGGTTACTTATAAATGAGGAGCATTTTAAAGCTTTTGACTTTTTGAACATTTATCTTTTTATATAAATTTTTATTTATAGTATTCTGATGGATTTTGTTGATATGTATATTTTGCGTATGTTTAGGTGTTGTTTAACTTTTTTTTTCCTTCAAATTTTAAATCATATTGAATGCACTTGACATACATATTGCAACGCTAACATTACCTGTATACATTTTATTCTTTCAAAGGAATGTTATTATTATTTATGTTTTTGTGTTCTCATGATGCTTATTTTATTATGAGGTGAAGAAGTATTCAAAAATTATTATTGTGATACGGGTTTCAGAATCATTTCAAGTTAAAATTATTAAAAAATATCAATTTGTCTTTGAGTTACAATGTTCTTTAAAGAAGCCTCTAATTCTGACAATTTTTTTTCGTTAGTAATGTTCAATTTTGTATGCGAGCAGCGCCCTCTGTGTAAGCAGCGAGAACTAGGGAGTGTATTACCAACCTCGAAAGAGGCAAGTGTGTGAATTCAATGTGCAAATAAAATAACAGCCCGCTGCATTAATATGTGTTTAGAGTCTTGTGTTAAGAGAAATAACAAATTTGAAAGCTATATTAAAAATTTTTTGAAAGGTTGTATTAAGAAAATAAATGTATTCCATGCAGTAAAAAAGTTTTTATTCTGATAACTAAGCAGTTTAAATTAATTTTTTTCTATGAAATAGTAAAAATTTTCAAGTAAAATATGTTTTTGTGTTTTTCTCAAATTGGCTTTTTCTGATTTTTCTACCGTCGCAAAACCTAAAAAACTTTTCAATCAATTCTCTTGAAATTTTTCTTACATACTGTAATTTTTCTTACATATAAGTTGAATGGATTTAGGTGTGCTTATGGATGTAGATTGACTTTTTCAAATTTTATTAGAACTATCGTAAAAAATAAGTTTAAATTTGCAACGTTTTCCCCCGATACTTTGTTAAAATTATAGTAATTTTTTTAAATACTAATTTGCAGACATATGACTGGGTCATTCCTTGCAGTAATGATTTCTAAACATTTTAAAGTTTACAGAATTGAAATACATCAATTTACTTTTGAGTTGTGATGTTTTGCATACACATGAAATTTTGGCACTTTTTCACTTTTAAATTCAAAAATTATCATCAGAATAATAATTTTCGCAATTTATTATAAGTCTTAAAAGCTATTGCATTAAATAAGCCAAAAAAAGTTTACTTCAATTGAAAATTCCAAAAAATTTGTGTCGAAGGCTATCAGATACCTTAAAGTTAGGTCTCATGGAAGAAGTGATCGAATCTGAAGAGCCAAAAATGACCCACTACATTCCCCATCAAGGTGTGTACCATCCTGAGAAGAGATCAACTCCTCTCCGAGTTGTGTTTGATGCCTCGTCAGCTACTTCAACTGGATATTCTTTAAACTCACAGTTTTCGTACGGTGGAATTGTTCAAGAAGAACTATTTTCAATTTTATGTTCATTTATAGCGGATGTTAAGAAGATGTATAGTCAAATTTTAGTGGATGAATCACAGCCAGATCTTTTGATAATTTCGTGGAAAAATAGTGCAGATGATCCTGTTAAAGTTTACAAACTGAATACTGTCATATATGGTAGAAGTTTTGCTCCGTTCCTGGCAACACGAACTTTAAAGCAACTGGTCAATGACGAAGGTGAAAAATTCCCTGTAACAGCACCTGTCGTGGATTGGATTGGAAATCTGTCGAGTCTCAAAGTCCTCCATGTTCCCACAACAAATCAATACCTCTGGGGGTGCTGATCCAGAAGTTTCCTTGTCTTCTGGATTGGTTCAAAATTACAAGGCTACGGAGTTGAACGTAAGTAGTCGTAAACCCATTAAATTGGGTCGGCTGTTCAACGACGGTTATAAAATAAAATAAAATGTATATGTATATAATAATTTGTTTTATATCTATTGTTTTATATTTAACATAAATGATATTTTTATAATACTTATAATTGAGATTTGAAAGAAATTCACTAAGCGTTTTTATTATAAGGAATCCAAAAAAAAGAAATTCTTTTCAGGAGTATAAACTTTTAAAATTTCAATTAACAAAATTACAGTTTTATTTAGAATTTAGCGAACTTCTGGAATGGCATTTTAAAAAAAACTGAGGCTTACGTATTCTTCAGGATGTAGATATAAGAGTATTTGTATGCTTAATATATTTATTTCCAGATTGCGGCTACCCCCATATATTGGGGGTCAGAAATCCGAATCCATTGTAAAAAGGTATGTTAATTCAGCGAAAACACGTTTTTGTGTCTGATTTCATAACTTAAAATATCGTCTGCACCGATTAATTAGCATATTTGATGTATCCCTCCCACCCCCCCTCAGACCATTAAGATTGAGTCCCAGAACGTTAAGATCCGATCATTAGATCAAAAGTTATTCAGGGTGATCCGTTCATTTATTAATTTTTTTTTTTTTTTGAGAACTATACAACAATAAAGAGCCATTAGTTCGAAAAATCTAACAAAAATCTGAAATTTTGATAGCTGTAATTTTTACTGGCTTGATATTTTTTTCCATATTGAAGTAGGTTAATGAAAAATGAATATCAAGTTTGAGCTCCAAATTTCTTTTCCTTTAGTAGAGAATTTCGAAGTCACTTTTTTAAATCGAACTTGCTTAAGACATTTACCAGATCTCTGCTTTAACTCTTTTTTATTTTTAGAAAAAAGTGTACTTATTTTCGAAACATCAGAATTTTTTTTTTTTTTTTTTTTCTTNTTGGATCGGATTTAGATATTCTTAGAAGATGGTGTGACATTTTTCGCTTAGAAATGATAAACATAACTGGCTTTTTCGTAACTTTTTCGAAAGTTTAATTTGAAATTGATTTTTCATTAAACTAAATTTAATTCAACTAACAACTTTTGTATTGCTTTTCAGTTATGCGACTATTGCTTCATCATATATGGCAGTTTACAGAAATTCACACAAATAAGATGAAACTATTGCCATCAGAGCCGTTTCTAGGGATGGGCCCAAGGCCAGACTTGTGANTGCATTTTAGAACATTAAAATATGTTTGGGCACAAACAAGCTACAATGATTTAATAAAAAAAATAAAAAAGAATGCTTAATGGATAGATTTTAACTAATTAGACGAACAACCAAATCAATTATTGAAAAGAAGTATTCAGAAGAATTGTAGTAGTAATAAAGTTTTTAGCATCACGAAGTCTTGCATTCCGTGGAGACGATCAAACAATTGGATCACAGGCATAATGGAAATTATTTGGGAACTTTGGAATTACTGAATAAATTGATCCTTTTCTTGCTGGACATTCTATTTATCAACTTGCAATCAATCTAAGCTGTATCGATTGTTGGATATAAAGTACAATATATAACAAAATAACTGCAGAACGCAATATTTTTCAGTAAGTATTGATTCAACACCAGACATTTTCCACCTAAATTAGCTCACATTTGCTATCCGATATGTGAACGACGGATTTCCAGTGGAACGTTTTTTGGATTTTATTCCAATTGTAAGGCATAAATCTGAGTGCTTGTCTGATACTATTGTATCTTTTCCTAATGACCAAAGCATAAATATAAGTCATTGTCGAGGACAAATATAAGATAACGAACCAAATATGGCAAACAAATACTCATGTTTACAAGCAAGGTTAAAAGAGAAATGTCCCGCCGCAATTTTTTTACCATGCCTAGATATAGTTTCTCTATAGCTTAAACTTAATTCATGCACAAGTCGCGGGATGAGTCTTAGAGTGTTATTTCTAATTTTTACAGAAATTTGGCTCCTTTTTCTCCAGTTCTACCCATTGGTGGAATACCTTTACAGAATGCTTAGAATCTGGATTAGTTGTAAAGCGTCCTTCGGATATTAGGTGGTCCACCCATTTAGACGCTGTAACGGGCACCGCAATAAAGTTACGGAAAAATACGGCCGTTCTTCAAATTTTAGAAAAGAACAAAGATCAGGTCTAGATCCTAAAAACTAGACCCGATGGTTGTGGTCCTCAAAAGAAATTGAAGGAAAGAATTGTATGGACAGAGTTTTGTGGTGATATGTTATCAAGAATAAATCAGACTTCAATAAGCATACGGAAGAAAGGTCTTCCTTTCGATTATGAATTTAATCTGAAATTGATTGAATTAGTGATTGCTCCTGTGAGTGAACAGAGAGAAAATTCTCTACTTATGAAACAATTTCCAAGGAAAATTTACCTAATTTTAAATATGAAGATGAGACGAAGCGTACTTCACCAAGAATTTCTCGTTTGACAATTGAAGATGAAGTTCTATGTTTATTATTTAAAATTTATCTCCCAATAATTGACTCATTGATTAGTCAATTAAAAACTTTAAAGCCAATAACTGATTTGTCCGGATTTTTTTTTCAAATTTAAATTCTTTAAAGTTCAAGGAGTTCCTTCACTATTATAATTTTTTAAGCTTTTATGCAAACAAAATGAAGGAAAAAGATGTAGCTCTATAATTAGAATATTTCAAGCATTATTTGGCCTAGGAGTATAAGTTAGACCAATTAAGAATAGATGAGATGTATACATTTCCATACATTGAAATTTTTTTATAACTCATGATTACTAAAAGTAATGACGCATGTTCATTCTCCAGACTAGGTCTTTAATTGAGATGCCCATTCTAGTGGATTCATCGACATTGTATCGTGCTTTGGGAATGTTTGCCCATTTTTGTCGATGGATCCCAGGTTTTTCAGGAAAGTAACGTCCGCTCCTTGGAAAGAAACAGTGTACTGGTAAAGTTCCGTTACAGTTTTTTTTTATTAATCTTTGTGCCAAAAGGTGGCAGCATGAGACTTAAAATTTTTTACTAATGACAGTGAGAATAAACCTTTTTTCTAAATTTTAAATATAAATGTAATAATTAATTTTATTGCTCAATATTATAATTTTAACTAAGACTAAGTATAACGTAAGCCTTTAATTTTATATATTTCACTTTTTAGTTATAAATTTTATTTGTACTTTTTGTAATTACTTATACTGTATGGTGGCAACCCACTGGTTTAGATGATTGAAAATGATATATGTTGAGGCATTCTGTTGGTGTTCATGTGATAAGTAGGTTGGTTGAAAAACGGATGAAAGAATGTGTACTAACCTAAGTGGTTGATATATAATTTAAAAATGCACGTTAGTTGATGGTGAACATCGTTTGCGTTTTTTGTAAGGCATATTTTTTTATGTATGCAAGAAGATCTAGAATGTGTGCTCGCTTATTAAGCTGTTACCTGAGGGAACCACACGTGGGCTGGTGTTCTATTGGTGGTAAATATTTTATGAGGTAACCTGTTGGCTCAATGAATATGAATCCTTTCTGTAGAGAAATATCTGTACCCGAAAGGATTGTGCGATGTCTGGTATGTTACATATGTTTATAAGGGGCATGATGTTAGCCCGTGGTAATCGATGATTTTCGTCGTTCATGTTTGATGCCAGTCCTTTCGGACAACTTTTTTTATTTTTTACTCGTAATAAATTTGTTATTTTTTCTTATTTTAAAAATGTGTTTTTAATGTTTTACCTTGACATAATAAATAAGTAAATATCCCATGTAATCAAAGTCAAAATTGAAAGGTAAAATGATAACACAACGCAAATGTATTTTAGGCTAAATCAAAAGTATCATAACTGTACAAGAAGCAGCGTCAGCAACTAATTTGCTCAAACACGATGTCGCAAAGGCTACCTTAGCTGCAATTGAAGATGACATTCCCTTTAAAGTAGAAACGGACTCATCAGACTCTGAATTTAAGCACTTATCTCCCGAAAAAGAGCCATTGGAGGCTTCATTGATAGGCTGCAAAAGAGCCAATGCCTCCAATGGCTCTTTTCGCCATTGGAGGCATTTCTAGATGGGAAAACATTTTGCAGTGTTCACTGATCAACAAGCTGTCTCATATGTATTTTCTCATTTGAAATGCTGCACAAATTGAATTAGAATCTCCTGATACTCGTATTCCATGAGTTTCAGTGGAGGAGCCAATAAATGTTCCCAGCGATTTGGCTGACAATTCTGAAAAATCTTTGTCTGAAAAACTGAGACTTCGGTCAGTTACGAATAGAGTGAATCACAAGCAACTCAGAAATCTTTTGAGTTTATTAAAAGAGTATCACCCAGAATTGCTTCAAGATAGTAGAACTATTTTAAAAAATGCTAGAACGACAAATATTCAAAAGTTTGTCAAGTCAGAATTTAATTATTATGGGATTGGGAAGAACCTTTGTAATATAAATTTGGAAAAAATTTCTCCCAATAGAGAAATTCAACTACAAGTAAATGTGGACGGCTTGCCTTCAGCCAAAAGCTTGAGAAGACAGTTCTGGCCAATTTCAGGGCTCTAAAGTTAAAGTTGTTCCTTTTTTTAATAGCTTGCCACAATGGGCTAGCCAAGCCTGAATGTTTAAATGGGTTTTTTTAACGATTTCGTTCGATGAGTAAAGCAATTATCATCTGAAGGAATCGTACAAAACTAAGTACATAATTCATTTTGTATCGTACAATTCAATTGCGATGCCCCTACACGGTCGTTTATTATAGCCATTAAGAATCACAATTCATATTGGGGCTGTGAGAAATGCACTCAAAAATGAAAATCCATTGATGGCCATGTCAAATTTTTAAAAATGACCAGCACTAAGAGAAATGATAGAGATTTCTCTGACTTTCTGCAATTTCAGCATCATGTTGATAGATGTCCATTGTTGGATTTGAATATCGGCATGATCAGTCAGTGTCCTTTGGATCCCATGCACCTGGTAGACCTGGGTGCGGTAAGGAAACTGCTGATATATTGGATTTAAAATGGCATTAAAAAAAAAGAAAACAGTACCAGAATCAGTGCCAAACAAGTTGAAGAAATATCAGACACGCTCCTTTTCACAATGAATGCCTTCAGAATTCAGTCGCCCATCTAGGTCTTTAAAAGACATTGACAGGTGGAAAGCGACTGAATTCTGTCAATTTTTATTGTACCTTGGGCCTATTGTATTGAAAGACATATTACCGACTTGTCTTTATGATCATTTTTTGAGTCTTCATGTGGCAATTTCAACGTTAGGTAACCCATCTTTATCATCTGATAAATATATAAAAAAAATTTCTGAGCAGATACTCTTATCTTTTGTTGAAGACATTAGTATTTTTTATGGTAAAAAAGCTATGGTCTATGGTGTACATAATCTTTTACAAGCAGCTGATGCTCGTCTTCAAGGATGCCTTTCTGAAGACACATGCTACACTTTTGAGAACTTACTTGGTGAAATAAAACAACTATTAAGGACGCGGTCACATCATCTTGCCCAGGTATCCAAAAGAATTTCAGAAAGGTATGTTGAATCAACTTCCCCAGTAGAAAAATGTAAATGGCTTAATCCCATTAAAATCATTCAAAATAATGAGTTGTTTGTAAGAGAATTTGCCAGTGTGGTGGTTAACGGCATAAGAAATTCAACAGCTAAAAGGGACAACTGTTTTCTTTCAAATGGTGGAAAATTTTATTTAATTGAACATGTAATCAACTGTTCAAGTGAAGAATGTGTTTTTCTCTGTAATGAGATAACTGTCGAAAGATCTTATTTTGAGTGGCATAGTTAAAGTGAAACTTAGGGAAGTTAAAGCCAAATGTGTGCTAAATTGTAACTTTAAAAGTTCGTATGGCTTTAAATCACTCATTGTAAAAGTGTCTTTAATTATACATATGTAAAATTGTCAGTGAACAATATTATATACAGGGTATCAAGGTAATTGGAAAATCATGATTTGCAGTATGGCGCCAGGTATGGTGCGTAGTCGCCAAGGGAGAGAAGCTGGGTGACATACGCAGGATCGGCAACCTCGTACCCTTCTTCAGTATTTAAGAAGCTTCGAACATTACTCTGTGCACGCATACTTAATTTTACTTTTCTGTTTTTTAGCTTGTTATGTTTCAGTTGAATTTTACATATACGTTTTTAAGCTACAACGAAGTTTTTTTAATGGTTTTAGTCCCCTAGAAAGCAGTATTTAGACCAGCTTCTCAAGACAGATTCCGCAGAAAAACTGGTCTTATCGTTATGAGCTCAAGCTTGGTTTGGAAAGAATTCCGATATTGAGTCCAGTTTCAGCCTTTACCCAGGTTTATAGGTGCTCTTCTTATCTCCGCTTGTTACGTTTCAGTTGTTAATAAATGCTTAGTTGATTTTTGTCATAGTTGTCTTCAACTTAATATGAGAGAGTTCCTCCCCCTCAGCAGTAAAAAGGGCTATAAGTGAAAATTCATATTGAATTAATTTTGCACTCAATTTCATAAATTCTTTAACTGCTTAAAAATCTTATTTTTCTTAATGTTGTTTGAAATGAGTTATGACTATTTTACATATTCATTAATTGTTATGATTGGGAGCTATTTGTTGCAGGGAAACATTATGGTCACTTCTCAATTAATTTCACCTGAAAAAAAGGTTTNCAGTATTTAAGAAGCTTCGAACATTACTCTGTGCACACTCATACTTAATTTTCTTTTCCGTTTTTTAGCTTGCTATGTTTCAGTTGAATTTTACATTTACGTTTTTTTTTTAAGCTACCACGAAGTGTTTTTAATGGTTTTAGCGCCCTAGAAAGCAGTATTTAGACCAGCTTTTAAAGACAGATTCCGCAGAAAAACTGCTCCTATCGTTATGAGCTCATGCTTGGTTTGAAAAGATTTCCGATATTGAGTCCAGTTTCAGCCTTTATCCAGGTTTTTAGGAGCTCTTCGTATCTCCGCTTGTTATGTTTCAGTTGTTAATAAATGTTTAGTTGATTTTTGTCATAGTTGTCGTCAACTTAATATGAGAGGGTTCCTCCCCCTCGGCAGTAAAAAGGGCTATAAGTGAAAATTCACTATCATGGTTTTTTGTGAACACATTGTCGATTGATTAATCTTAATAGTAATTAGCTTCACACAGCGCAACATTGAATTAATTTTGCACTCAATTTCATAAATTCTTTTAGTGCTTAAAAATCTTATTTTTCTTAATTTTGTTTGAAATGAGTTATGACTATTTTACATATTCATTGATTGTTATGATTGGGAGCTATTTGTTGCTGGGAAACATTATGGTCACTTCTCAATTAATTTCACCTGAAAAAGAGTTTTTTTTTTGGTCAGTTTATGAAAGACTTAGAATAACAGTTCATAAACACGGAACAAATTTGTCTTATTTTATTTGTAAATTTATTACAAGATAGAAGTGGAAAGGTCAGAGTACGAAGGTTTCGTACTCTTAATAGGATAAATTCGTTAAATAGAATAAATTCGACTCTTAACAATAAAAGTCAACTTATAAGGGTTTCACTGTATTTGAATTTATTGGGGCTGTGAGAAATGCACTCAAAAATGAAAATCCATCGAGGGCCATGTTAAATGTTTAAAAATGACCAGTACTAAGAGAACTGATAGAGATTTCTCTGACTTTCTGCATCATGTTGGTAGATCTCCATTGTTGGATTTGAATATCGGCATGATCAGTCAGTTTCCTTTGGATCCCATGCACCTGGTAGACCTGGTGAGGTAAGGAAACTGCTGATATATTGGATTAGAAATGGCATTAAAAAAAAAGAAAACAGCACCAGAATCAGTGCCAAACAAGTTGAAGAAATATCAGACAGGCTCCTTTTCACAATGTATGCCTTCAGAATTCAGTCGCCCATCTAGGTCTTTAAAAGACATTGACAGGTGGAAAGCGACTGAATTCCGACAATTTTTATTGTACCTTGGGCCTGTTGTATTAAAAGACATATAACCGACTTGTCTTTAGGATCATTTTTTAAGCCTTCGTGTGGCAATTTCAACGCTAAGTAACCCATCTTTATCTTCTGATGAAGAATATACAAAGCTTTCTGAACAGATGTTCTTATCTTTTGTTGAAGATATTAGTATTTTTATGGTAAAAAAGCCATGGTCTACAATGTGCATAATCTTTTACACAGATGATGTTCGTCTTCATGGATGCCTTTCTTCCATGTTACCCTTTTGAGAACTTACTTAGTGAAATAAAACAACTATTAAGAACGCGGTCACATCATCTCGCCCAGGTATCCAAAAGAATTTCTGAAAGGTATGTTGAATGAACTTCCCCAGTAGAAAAATGTAAATGGCTTAATCCCATTAAAATCATTCTAAATAATGAGTTGTTTGAAAGAGAATTTGCCAGTGTGGTGGTTAACGGCATAAGATAATCAACGGTTAAGAGACAACTGTTTTCTTTCAAATGGTGGAAAATTTTACTTAATTGAACATGTAATCAACTGTTCAAGTGAAGAATGTGTTTTTCTCTGTAATGAGATAACTGTCGAAAGATCTTATTTTAATAGGCCGTGTTCCTCAGAAATAACTTACACTTTCTTATACAATAAGATTTTGAGTGGCATAGTTAAAGTGAAACTTAGGGAAGTTAAAGCCAAATGTGTGCCAAATTGTAACTTTAAAAGTTCGTATGGCTTTAAATCACTCATAGTAAAAGTGTCTTTAATTATACATATGTAAAATTGTGATACATTTTGAAATGCTTACTCAATTATTATTTTTCTTAGATTAATTATTTTGAAACAATTTCCAATGGGAAAAGCATCTACGCGTTTTTTGCTGAATTTATGCAGAAGGCTTATCACCATGGAATTGGCTATGACGTACAGCAGATTTGGGCGCAAAGGAAAAAAGTGTTTTGAAAACCTATCTGCCATTACGCACACCATCTTGGGTAATTTTATAGAATATTAAAATTTGTATTAATACTTTTTAAAGAGTCATTGTCTTGCACTAAAATGGATCAGCTGATCCATGGTTAAAAAACCTGTCAATTATTTATTTTTATTTCATAAAGAATCTAGTTATGCTGTTCTGAAAGGAAAAAAAAAAAACGAAAGCAAAATTTATTGATCTAGGTTATCCAGTAGATAGAAAATAACTGCCTTCTTTCCCTAATTATAGTTAAATTCTTTTGTAAGCATTTAATTTATTTGCTATCATATTGTTGATTCCAGTTGCCTTGCAGCTCCAGTTAGTAGTCCATTGGTATACTTTTTGCATTTGTTTTCAAGCTAAAAGCAATTCTATTCTCCATGAAAGAATTGTCAAACTGGAGATGAGTTCAAACACTGCTAGTAGTATTTGCTTCATGTAATGTTTTCAGTATAACTATTTTTCTTTTAATTTAAAAGTATTAATCATAGTTCATGTCTTATTTTTTTCAGCTGCAACCTTAAAATGCTTCAAGGAAGCAAGCCGACGAAGACATAGCCGAAAAGTTTGGCAAAGTTCTCGCTACTGCCAGCGATTGGGAGGGCAGAAAGACGACAAAGGCTTCAACTAGCACAGAGTCTTTATTTTTAGAAACTATTGAATGTATCAAAGAGTATAATAAATTGTAGAAAACTAGTATGTTACTCCTTACTGTTTAATAAAACTATACTTCATTTATACATTTGACAATCATAGTGGCCTTAAGAGATATTTTGACACCTTTTTCTCGACAAGTGCCAAAAGTAAAAGAGATCTTAGCTAACTTAACGCTTAAATACGCCATCTGGGAAGAAGGCCGGATGCATGGCTTTGGCACTTCCCTCTCCTCCTGTTTTCAGTTGTATAAGAATGTACTATGCTATTTTAAAATATTTTGATCTATTTGAAAATCAAGACAGAAACTAAGAATCTTCCTTCTGCTATGACTCTCCACTCGCTAATGGTGAACGCATGCAAAGTATCGACGTAGGTAGAGTTCTGCTCTTAATCGCCTGTAGCCCATTTCAATTGACCATGTTATAACTAAATAATTTTCAACCTTTAAGTCAGAAAATTTCACTACTGTTATTTTATTGTGATAATTTGAGTGTAAATATTACATTTTTAAATCAGATTTCTCAAAATCGAACCTGATGCTGTGAAGATTAGGAGTTTTGTTTTCCAAACATGCTATATTAGTTAAATACAGATTATACAATACTAAAGATTTTTAAACGTCCCAACAAAAAAAGTTTATTAATCTAAATGAAACATATTGTAATTTTAATCTACAAAGTAAAATATAGATGCTATAAAAATTATTGCTCAAATCACTAAAAAGATTAAAATTACTTCATAGTATAAATGTCTGCTTGTACCCGGAAAAAGAGAAGAAAACATGTAACAAAACTATTTAATTTCTAGCTTATTTTCTAGAATAATAGTAACACCAAAATTTATTAAATGTTATACGCATGACTTTCCCGAGGAAAAGTAGATAGCTTATAGAAAAGAAATGAAAAAGAAAAATTAAGCTACAAACTTTAAAATTCTGAAAATTTTGGTAATATAATTTTAAACAAGCTAGCACGGTTTTGTCATCAACTTTTCTCGGGTCACAAACAGGCATGAATAATTTCAAAAATAACGTAATTTTGGTGATTGTCGGCATTCCACAGCATTCGTTTTTTGAATATCGTGTTGACGATGTCGATCGGCAATGTATAACGTTTGTAACTGTTGAGAGATATCGATCGACATTCCGCAACGTCTCTTACAATATCTTTTTTCGATATTGAAAATACGTTGTAAAGGTGTTCATTTTATATTGTTAATAAAAACTACGTTCGCAGGCTTTTCTCTTTATCTAAGTAATTATTTAGTACAGCCTAATACAAAGAAAATTGATAAGAATCCTGATTGTCGTTTAATGTTGAAATTCTATCTCAACGGTTTTTGGGCAAGGCACTTTTTTCGTTCTTATCGATAACTTATATTTATTCAAATTTTAAAATATTTTTTATCTTTATAATTGATTTTTTTTTCTTCACTGGGGGGATAAATTTAATCTAGACGCTCTTTTACTTATGTGAGCTCATTACCAGAGTTAAATAAAATGCTAACTGATTCTTCTAAAAGGGTACATTTCATCTAGAAAGAGAAACATTTTTTAGTTAAAAAATAAGCCTGAAATAAACTTATCTATTTTATTTTCTACAAGTTAAGGATACATACTTTTCAGGTATGAATGTTGCAGCTATGCAGTTGCAGTCGCAGAATTCATTGAATAAGACAAATCTGAGAACATTTTCATAACAACTTTCACGACAGCATGGGCTAGGTTAATGATTTAACAAGAAATCAAGAAATGGATGAATTAGGAGATTCTGTCCTGTATCATGATACAGACTCAATTATATGTGCAAGGAACGGAGACAATGGGGAGATTTCGCACTTTTATGTTAGTTTCCGTGAGCTCTCGTATGTAAGATTGAAGCAACTGCGCATGCTCGCTTTTATTTTTGATCCTATGTATCTTCGACGCTACGTTTACGTTACAAAGACAGAGCTACTAGCACGCTGTTCATAGCTGTTAAATGCTATTTTCTGTTTCAGCCTACCTTCGAACTAAAACCAAGGACATGAAATGCGAATTTGAGAAATGCATTGATTAAATTTAGAAATGAATAGTGTGATCTTTCAACCATTGGTTCATACAATAAAAAAATAATTTATTCGTTTCTGTTATGATAAAATCAAAAAGTAATCTTAATAGTTTTTTATCTATTTGTTTTCAACGCCAGCAACTCAGTGTGTACTTACATTCTCTGTGGTCACGCTGCTGTGTGCAGCTGTTTTATGTTCACGTCCTTTTTTTTTGTAACTCATGTTTCATAATTAAAAAATAATCTTCTAATAAGTATTTCTTTATCTATGTTATTTTATTTAATACTTAGTACACTTCATTCAAGAGGTTATGGGCCCAGCGATTAATCTGCTATTATAAAATATTCTTCGCGAACTGATATCGTTGTTAGGCCTAACTTAGAGATAAACATTGACTCTGTGTATTTTGTTGAGTTTTGGTTATGAAGCTTAAAACTCATATAGAAAAATTAAAAGGTTCAGTGCACTGGTCTAAGTGGAAACGGCAAGTTGATTTGTTATTACGTCATAATGACGTGTTGGATATCGTAAATGGAAGTAGGAAATTAACTGAAAGTGCTACGAGTGAGGAAAGAACTGTATATGAAAAGCAAGAAAGAACTTTTTCCAAAGATGATGCCTTAGCCCAGTTAATTTTGGTTGGTAATATGGATGATAGCAATGAAGAATCAACTTCTACATGTGACAATTCTAAAGTCACTTGGGAGAAACTGCTGCCAGTTTATGAACAGAGTTCAGGTCAAAGACTTGATAGATTAATGGAAAACTTTTTTGCAGTAAAAGATATGGATGACACATTGCTAAACTACAATGAAATTTTACCGAGCTTAATGATGAGCTAAATAGAGTTGCTAAAAAAGGTGTTGATTGTTCCGTTCCCCTTCTTGATGCCTGCTAGAACTAATGCTCGAAAAATCTTGGTGACTTGTAGATACAACCATTGTATTGAATCATAGACCCTTTACACCGGCCCAATTTTTATTTCCTGGGTAGGAAATTTTTAGCTACCCTGTGCATTTTGCAGAAATTTTCAGTAACGAACCTTCTACTAAAGAAAATTTAACTCGACGTAAACTTTATCAAACTAGACTTTTACGTCAAATTTGGACAAAATGGAAAAATAACTATTTGATGCAGTTACGAAATGCACCTAAATTCGTTAACCCTTTGCAAGAAAAGATCTGAAAGTGGGAGATGTGGTGTTGCTTGAAGGAACCACTAAATCTAAATTTTTATGGCATCTTGGTACTATTGAAGAAGTCATTATTGGTCGAGATGGTCGTATAAGATCGTGTAGAGTCAAAACATCTAGGGGAACTAAAGTTTTATGCTATTAACTTATTGGTAGTTCATATAGAGTTACTTACATTTGTCATAAAAGTGCTATATTTTGTCCTCAAGGCTATTGTAGGTTGTTTTTTCTAGTTTAATTAAATTTAATTTTTCCTTCAGGAAGCTCTTTTCTTGCTAACGTTTTCAACACTTTTGCAAAAACATACGAAGATGCACGGAAGGACCTCTCTATAACTGAAGAAAGGTCGGATTTGGAATCCGATGCTGAGAAAGGCAAAAGGCGTAAAATCGATAAGAAACTAAATATTGGATCGTCATCAGATGAAGATGTGCCCGTACCTACATTTCTAAGCAATTCACTCACATTTTCTGAATCAACGGGTATAGTAGCCCCGACTGTTCCTGTAGATTTCTTTCTTGAAAGTCGGCCACAGGAGCAACAGTTGCCAGAAGGCAGTGGTGTTATTGCTGCTAATGATGAGAGACCGGATCTTATCTTCCTGCTGGTAAATTAATGTACTTTAAGAAACTGGCCACTAGATGGAGCATAAAACTTTCTTTTAGATTTCTTTTTTTTTTCCTGAAGAGAAGTGGCAGTCGAGATTAAAAAAGATGGATGACGGTTTTCGATAAATATTATGTCTTTGTTAATATTTGTCTGGGATGTATCAATAATGTCTGTGATATGCATCTATAGCTTTTGAATAAATTAATTCAAGATGCAGGCGACTCGTCTTTATGAGAAAATTTAAAAGTCTTTACAGTACCTTATTGGCTCAAATTGTTTATAGCTGTATTAATATTACGACTTATACTACTTGTTATTTTTCTAGATGATGATACATCTCATATTCCCAGTGAGGATTTATCAGGATCATCCACGCCCACCACTGGTAAGTTGATAATTAATTGTTTTATATGGTAAGTTGATAATTAATTGTTATGACTCGTAATACTTTCAACATTGATTTTTGGTATTTTTTTTCGACAATCAGGTTCTGATGAAACAAATGATGCTTATGGACGAAAAATTGAAGCTGATTCTACAGAATCAGCAAACATTATATAATATGTTACAAGGTAATGCTTCTTGTAAATGAAAATTTCAGAAAGAAATTTTAACTTCCAAAGAGATTTAAAGATGTCGCAGGTACTGCTATTTTAATTTTTTTTATGTACAATTATATGATATCAGGAAAAATAATCTCAAAGAAAATTATTTTATGTTTAAGGCAAAGATGACCTATGGACCCGCTGGCCAAAATTTATGAATTGTCTGGGCCTGCTCTCTAACTTAGGAGAAAAAATAGGGTAATATGAGGAAGGATTAGGGAAAAGGGGGAAATGCACTTTCTTTACTGAGAGTGGGATTTTTTCGAATGTTGTTTTGATTGCCATTTTTGATTACCTTTGCTCAATTTGTTGAAATTGCTTTGTTATTATGTCCGATGATTTTTATAAGAAACGGCCCTCTTTATATTAATACTTTTGACGACTTGGAACGGAATTTGGATAATGATTTTTTGGATGTGGACAAATCTATGGTTTCTTAAATTGATGCTGACAACATGGAACGGAATACGGACGATGATTTTTTGGGTACGGACAGGCCCATTGCTTCGCAAAATGATGCTGAGGATATTGAACAAATCAGGATCCAGAGAAAGCTATAAGCAGTCTCGAATATAGTTCCTGTAGAAAGATGTTTAAAAATCTTTGCGAAAACATGTGTGTAAATTTCATTCGGCTGAAATTCAATCACTGTGTCCTTCTTTAAACAAGGTAAAGTTTTTCAATTTCCTTGTAATATGTGTTCAAAACATATAATGATATTTTCAATCTATGCCTTCACGAAAAAACTGCTTATGGTATTATTGATATAAAGTCTGATGATTGCCCCGAGTGTAATTTTAAGGGATCAAAGAAGGATTTAAAAATACATTTTGAAGCAGATCACGACATTGACATTGAAGAGGAAACTCTTCAATTCGAAAGTGAAAACTACTTTGTAGCATGGAAAGCAAAACTGGAGAGTGATCAGGCTTTTAGTTTTGTTAAAGAACGTGATGTTGCTCAAACTTCTGCTAGTGTGGAAAAACAGTTCTTCATTTGTAACAGATCTGGTTACTATAAATGTAAAGGGCTGAGACACTTAAAAAGCAAGGCAGTAGAAAAATAAACGACTATTGCTCTGCTGGCTTCACTGTTAACAGTTCCGCAGATGGGTGCCTTGTAAAATATATTAAAACACATATTGGCCATACAAATGAAATCGGACATTTGTCATTAACTGAAGAAGTTTCTTTGCTGCCAAAATCGCAACAGGGATTTCACTTACTAAAACTTTAGATGTTAGAGACAGTATCCCTCCATCCGGAATTAAGAGAGTTCATTTGTTAAGGTATCCGATTACCTTTTTTCAGCAGAAATCGACTTAAATATCAAAAATTTATATTTTGCATTTTAATATAAAATGAACTTTTAGCTTTATAAATCTGTTTCATTTTAGTTTCTAGCTTTAATAGAACCGAAGTTATTGTTGCGAAGTCGAACTTTGAATTTTATACTAATATTGAACAAGAGCACATTTATTTGACATACAAATGGATTTTACATAGGAAGAAACATAGAAAGAATAACTATTTTTAGCCATCGTTTTACTTTTTTAACTTATCGATTGTTTGTTGAGTATTGAGTATAGTTAGGTGCTGCGAGCTCTCTGCTTATCGCTTATAGCTCTGCGTTTAAATATTGTTTGTTCTATAATATTTTGTATTATGTTGCCATTTTATTACAACTAAACTATTTCTTGCTTTCTCAGGAAATATTACTTATGCGAACCCGCAACAGTTATAGCACTTTAAAGCGAGCTCTCCCAAGAAATTGTGAAACCGGAAGTCATATTCTTTCAACAGGAAGTTCTTCCTTTCGTCTAGTTTCGGTTTGGTTTTTGCTCGGGATTGCCTTTTTGACGTACAATTGCATAATATTTACTTTAAATGGCATTTTTCAAATACTTTTTAGAAATGGCAACATATTTATTCAGTTATTTTAAGAATTTAAACATGGCAATTCTGTTAGATCAGATTTTTGTACAAACGATTGCGCTCTAAATTCGTAGTTTGATTAATTTGATTTTCTATCATCATATTGTCAAATATTACTTAATTATTATCAAATTTTATTATATTATATTTATATCTTATTCTACCATACTTTGTTTTAGTATTTTGTCATACTTAGTTTTGAAATGGGTAAGTCGATCGCTCGAAAACGAAACCGTCAATTCAAAGGCTATCGTTTTACAAACGTTGCTAAAATGACAGAAAGCACAGCAAGCTCTTCAAAACTGAATGAAACGTTACTTAGTAATGTTGATGACGACAATGTAGAATTTTGTGGAAATAGAATTATGGACATAAATATTCTGAAATTATTGTTTGCTAAACTAGCATGCTCTAAATGTTTCTATTTGGGATTGAGTTTCAAAGAGAAGTCCAGATATGGACTCTGCTCACACCTTGTGATAAACGTATTTTACTGAAGGATTTTCTGCTTCACCAAAAGTGAAAAGTGCTCCAGCCTCATTTATGGTATGAGAAAACTTGGCAAAGGCCATTCTGGATCCAAACTGTTTTGTGCCACAATGAACTTACCACCCCCACCAGTAAAATCAGCCTTTTTGAAAACCAAAGCGAAATTGTTGAAAGCTGTCTCTGATGTTGCTCTAACTTCTATGAAAGAGGCTGCAAAAGAGGTGAAGAAGCTTTCAAAAACTATTGGAAAATACGCAGCTTGAGGAGTTTCTGTTGATGGTACATGGCAGCGCAGAGGCTACTCTTCACTGAATGGTTGCGGTGCTGCAATATCAATTGATACAGGCAAAGTTGTTGATGTGGAGGCTATGTAGTCGTTTTGCATGACATGTAAAAAGATTTCATCAATGAAGCCTAGGACTGAAAAAGAGTCATCTAGTGCAGACCACATTTGTCGCTGCAACTATGAAGGGACTGCAGGGAATATGGAAGTCGTTAGGGCGTCGAGGATTTTTCAAAGATCTATTGAGCGTCGAGGCCTTGTCTACAACAAGTACTTTGGTGACGACGACTCAAAAGGCTATGAAAAGGTGAAAAACTGTTACATGTAGAAAAGAATAAAAAGATTGTTGTGGAAAAATATGAATATATTGGACACGTCCAAAAAAAGAGTTGGAACCATATTGAGAAAGCTAAAAAAAGACTGTTAATGGATTATCTGGGAAGGGGAAGATTACCGACTCTAACTATTATGGCATTGCTATTCGTAGCAATAAGGATAATTTGCAGGGCATGCAGCAAGCTGTAATTGCTGCGTTTTTTCATTGTGCATCAGGTTCAACTACTCCAATGCATGGACAATGTCCATTAGGTGTGGATAGCTGGTGTTTCTATCAACGAGCTGCGGCATTAGGAAAAACACCACACTGCAAAAACCCTGGACTGAAGAAAGAGGTACTCAATACTGTGAAAAAAGTGTACATGGTACTAAAGAACTGCTATCTAAGTGCATTCACGAAAAGACACAGAATGCCAATGAAAGCTGCAATGGCAATATCTGGAATAGAGTACCAAAGGAGTGTTTTGTTGCTTTATACACCCTGCGACTTGGTATTTATGATGCCGTTGTTCAACTCAATGATGGGCTTTCCGGATGTCTCCAGATTTTCAAGGAACTTGGATTTGAAAATGTGGGACACTTTACTTCAAAATGTTATAAATCATTTGATTACACAAGAATTCAGGATTCAGTGCGGCATTCGACACAGGTTTCGAAACAACGTCGACAGATATTGAAGGCCACGAGAAAAAAAAAGAGGGTGGCTCTTATGAAAAAGGAGCACATTGAAATATATATACATATTATATTGTTCGTTCAAGTGTGATCATTGTGAATCATATGTGTTTAATCATCGTGGAAGAAAAACTTTCATATTTTAGGCTATAAAACCAATTTGAATGATCATCTTATAAAAATATTACTTCAAAACATTTGTCATTACATATAATTACTATTTCGATTAATCTTTTTCACAAAGTCTCTTTACATTTCTTCCAATATCATAGTATTTATATAGATATGACCTGTGTTTAGATGTCGTAAAGATTGCATTCAAGTAAAGATATATACCTAGCAACACAAATACTGATTTTTTTTTTTTTATGATTTGCTTTCTTAAAACTATTTTTATATTCATAACTAATAATAAAATCGCTCAACGTCATGGTTGGAATAGAATTTTCAGAAACTTGCTGTCAAAGGTGATCGGCCACCTTCAAATAAAGATCTGCAAATGGAATTTGAAGCTTGGGACCGTGATGCTGCAAGTATCGATCTTTGGGTAAATCACAAAGATAAAAAAGATGTTTTATTTTATACATTTCGAGATAACGTTTGTCTAAAGTATCAAAATTTACAAAGTGATGATTTTCTGCTTATTATTATGACTGAAGCACAGAAAGAAATGTCAACTAAATATGTTCCTGAACGCATATGTATCGATAGAACCCATGGCACAAATGCTTATGATTTTCAACTGACAACATTGCTAGTCCTCGATGACATGAAGCAAGGACTTCCATGCGCATTCATGATTTCAAGTAAAGTCAATCAAGATACATGTGCTGTGTTTTTTAATGAGATTAAAGATGTTGTAGGGGATATCTCAACTGCAATTTTTATGTCTGATATGGCTGAAACTTATTATAATGCCTGGTTATTAACATTTCACACTATCCCTACTAACAGACTTTGTTGTGCCTGGCATGTTGATAATGCCTGGAGAAACAATCTTAACAAAATAAAAAACCAAGATCTACGTGTTTTTGTGTACTAAATTCTAAAAACTTTGATGTACGAAATTGATGTAAATACATTTGAAGTTCTGCTTAAAAAAACTAAAGATATGTTTTCTTTAAATGATGAACTAAAGCAGTTTGTAGACTACTTTTTTCAGTTTTATGGAAATAATTCAGCTTGCTGGGCTTACTGTTATCGAACAAACCTTGGAATCAATACCAACATGCATCTTGAAAGTATGCACCGGACACTGAAGTATATTTTATTTCAAGGGCAAAAAAAGTAAAACGGTTAGACCAGATAATGAGATAAACTGTTTGATATACTTGTTATTTTGAATAAAGGCAAGCTAGTACCAAAGCTGAGTGACTTGCATTTAAGACATAAGACTAGCCTTACATTTCTCTTGACTCGTTAATGAAATCAACGATTCGTTCGTTGTACTTTCTTCGACTGACCACGCAACAACCTATATGGTTAAAGTGAACAATAAAAACTGTTCTTGTCGATTACGTTGTGATGAATGTAGTGCCTGTTTGCATACATATACTTGCACCTGTATAGATGCAAGTATTAGAAATAATATCTGCAAGCATATTCATTTGACATGCAAGTACTTGCAGTTGAAAAAATGCATAGTTAAAGTGGGTGTGAAAATAATAAATTTGTTGACGACTCGTGATCGCCAAGGTATTTTTGAACCCAATATTGATATGCGGGGTTGGCTTTGTTATATTTTAATAAATCGCCAACTTTGGATCTCCAACCCAGGCTTCTCCTGTGTCTGTTGGGAACGATTGCATTCACTTTTAATTTCAAACTTGTGGCGACTTGCAGAATTCAAAAATTCTACATGTTTTTGTTAACTTTTTAAATTATTTCGTTTTTGAAAGACTTTAATATTTTAACTTTCTTTAAAATTTCAGATATTTTTAGATATGTAACTTTATCGAATTTATTTGGCTATTAACTTTTTCTTCTTAAAATATATTTAACTATATTTCTAGTTATATATAGTGAACAAGTTTCAATTTCTTTTTAAACATTTGTTAAGTTAGTTTCTTTTTGAGCAGACAGATGGCAGCATCAGTTCTACTGTTGGGTTGTTAAGATCCAGAACAAGCTTTTCGGTTTACGTTTTTTTTTCTACTAATTTAATATAGTTTGATAAATTAAAGTTTTAAAAACTTTGTTAAATGAGGCTACACAGTACCCTAAAATTCACAAAAATATGCAAAAATTTTTTTTTTGCATTTTTGGGTGGCTAATGCGGTTGGGAAGCACGGTGAAAAATTTTACATCTGAGATCTAATTAGTTTTAGAGATATTGGGATTTTTCCGAGTCGAGTCAAACTCACAATTTGACAAGCGAGGGGGCGTGGTTAGTTTCATTTTCTTTTAAATCTAATTTTAAAACTTTTTTTTTTTAAAAAAAAACTTATTTTCTTTCGATGATTATTAATTTTCACTTTCACCAAAAGTTCTCAACTTTCACTTCTAGAAGCATTGTTGTTTATTTATGTTCGGCGTTTGTTTGATGCCTTCTAAAGTTGTGTTTTTACTAAATTTTTATTTATAAAAGGTCTTTTTTAAGACTAATGTTTTTTAATTTATAAGTACATTCGTAACAGAATATTAGTTATACTTTATTGACTGAATATTAGTTATCTTTTTTTTGATAAAATGCCACGAGTGAAACGCTCAAGAGAAGCCAAGAAACAAAATGTTTTGAAGAGATGGCAGACGACTAAAAACAGTTGTTCTGATATTCAGTCACCTACAACTGAAAGCATTTTGAGAATTCAAGATACAACTTTTTCTAAAGAAGGCACATAAGTTAAAACTGATAATATTGTTTACTTCTAATTACATTCTTGTTGACAGCGAAAATTTAGCTGGCTTGTTTAAAAATCTACTGTGCAGTTCTTGTTCAAATGCTTCCCCCAAACTTTGTTTTGCACAAAGAAATGGATTCGCACATAAATTGACTGTTGTGTGTGCGACATGTAGTGAAGCAAACAGTGAAACATGCTCTTCTAAAAAATTGCACCTGCAGAATTTATCAAAAACAGAATGTGTAAATGCCCCAAATCAAGCTTCTAATGGACCTTTTGATGTGAACATGAGATTTCTTCAAGGGATGTTGAGTTTGGGACTTGGGGACGCAGCATTACAAAAATTTTGCATGCACATGAACTTACACCTTATATCAAGTAAAACATTTCGGTATTATAAAGCAAAAATTCTAGGTCATCTTACTGCGACAAATAAGATTTTTCTTGATATTCATAAAAAAAATAAAAGAAGCATATGGTTCAAGTAATGAGAGTGATATTGTGGATATTGGCGTGTCGTACGATGGGAGTTGGCTTACTCGAGGGCATACTTCAAACATTGGTATTGGTTACGTAATTGACATGCGCACAGGTTTTGTAGTAGACTATGAGGTAATGTCAACAAACGAAGTGTGCGCTTGGTGATGATAGCGATGAATTCAATGTGTGGTATGAAGGTCATCGAGACAGTTGCAGCATTACACATGTTGGATCGTCTGGTTCGATGGAAGTCAATGCTGCCATTAAACTGTGGGAAAGGTATGAAAATATTGGTTTTCGTTACACCACCTTGCTCTCTGATGGTGATTCAAAGACCTACCTAGAATTAAAAGATAAAAAGGTTTATGGTGATGAGTGCATGATAAAAAAAGAAGAATGTATTAACCACGTC
This sequence comes from Parasteatoda tepidariorum, assembly GCF_043381705.1. Taxonomy (NCBI): domain Eukaryota; kingdom Metazoa; phylum Arthropoda; class Arachnida; order Araneae; family Theridiidae; genus Parasteatoda; species Parasteatoda tepidariorum. The sequence goes on along the minus strand of NC_092208.1, from coordinate 10,178,814 downwards.
AGTAAAAGGCTAGGAACAGCATTAAGGCAGTCTGTGAAAACTTGGAGAATGAAAGGTGTTACTTTAGGTGGAAAGAAGCATGGTAGCTTAAAAGAAGAGACCATAAAGAAACTGACGAGGTACTATGCGAATGCAATTCGCAAAAATAAAGGCAATGTTGAAGGAATGAAAACTGCAATATTTGCTACCCTGTATCATGCAATATCAACAGACCACAAGCCTCAGCATAAGAAGTGTCCTACTGGTACAGACTCGTGGTGCTTCTACCAGTCAGCATTGTCTCGAGGCAAAATGCCAGGAGCTCATAAAGATTGGGTAAAGACACCAATAGATGAGAAACATTTACCAACGCTTAGCCTCAAACGAGTTGTTGAGCAGATGTGTTAGAGGCCAAATTCAAAATTCTAACGAAACATTACATTCTGCAATTTGGAATAAGTGTTCTAAGGAAAATACTGCTTCAAGAAATCGTGTGTTGATTGCTGTGTCAAGTGCTGTTTCCGGATATAACGTTGGAACATTAAAATCTGTAGAAGCTTCGCAGAATGTGAATGGTCTCACTACAAGTTTAACCACTAAGGCACGTCTGTTTAAGTTTTCTTCGACTGGAGGTAATTTCGCAACTGTGCTATGAGGGCACGTAATTTCCATCTGGAGATACTCTTCGATATCACAATATAAACCATCTGAGCAACTCCTTGAAGTTTCAACAAGCCAGTGCCATTTTTTAAGATCCTGTTCAGTTCCAATAGCCATGGGGGCACGTGGTATCAGAGTAACGGAAAGGAAACCCCCTGAACGACTCCTTGGGGTCTAGTACGTGCCATAGTACGATTCCGTGCAGCACCACCATCCTGATTGTGCCATGAGGGCATGTATCGTATTTCCAAATTTTAATATGAGTACTTGTGATGCCACAATTGGCATTACATATTTATTTTATATCCTTTTAAAATATCTTTCATTACTTAAGCTTTTTTTATTGAAAGAAATACATTTAAAATTAATCAAAGACTTAATCTTTTAAAACGAACATAAAATATTTATTTCTTCTCTTCCAGATCAATGTAACGGATACTTTTTATTTCATTACTATGCACACTTATTAATTCACTGTCGCCTCGTATCGAAAACAAAATCTATTTATAACTTTTTATTCTAAATTTCCAAATGCTAAATGTTTCGGTTGCATGGTTGTAATAATTCTCATAAATTTGTTGGCGACTCGTGATCGCCAAGGTGTTCTTTTAAATCCATGTTGATATGCTAGTTGGCTTTCTTTTGGCCATGATATATTATGATAAATCGCCAATTTTGGATCTCCTACCCGTACTTTCTATGTCCGTTGGGAATAATTATATTCACTTTGAATTTCAAAATTGTGGAGGCTGGGAGCGCTCTTTTTTGGGCCTCCCCAGTCTCAATTTCCAACCGTCAAAAATGATATTCTGGCTGTATGATCTCTCAATAGAGAGTATTCTGATTTCATCCCTTTGAGGGATTTCATATTTTTGGAGTAAGAAATGGCCATTCTCTGTCACCATTTATGCTTAATAAAATAAATTCATTTTAACGAGTTATATATTGTTTCCTGAACATTATCCATTTTTAGTATTTTCATAATCAAAATGTATTTTTGTATGGCTAAGTAAAAATCCACTATACGAATATTGGCGGCCAAGGACGGAGGACAAACCTCCTCCACAGTACTGTTGCATGTAGTTCATGGACAATTATCCAGCCAAATTCGTCCCACCATTCAGTCATCAACTTGTAATTTATCGCCAAACTTCAATTTTTCCTTCATTTAACTTAATAATGCTAATTTCGCCAACAATAAACTTATTTATTTACTTTTATGTATGAGTCACTTTTTAATGAAATGTTAGTATTTATCTTTCTCTTTTTCATTTAATATGTTATAGGTTGGTAAAAAGAAGGGGGGGGGAGTTGATTTCTTTTCTTTTTTAGCTTGTGTGTACGTTGAAAGCTGATGGTAAGTAATTTTTTTTTCTAAAAATAAATTGATTCTTTCGGCTTGAACCTAATTGGCAAATTTACTATATTTTCTTTTTAGTAATGTTAACCTTTTTCCACTATACGATCATTAAGTTTTTTCATACTTATTATTTTATTTTGCTTGATCTTTAACTTTACAAAATTGCACACACGGCACAAATTGGCACTCCAGTCCCAGTCATCCTAACCGTTTTTTTTTTTAAAAAATGAAATTTCTCAATATCGAGAATGTGTTTTCTTGATCACTTTAAGGGATTTACTTTCATGAATTGTGATGTTATATAACGACCTTTGTTTCTTATCTTTACGAATTATTGCCTAATAAATCAAATTTTTACTTAAACGATTTTTATTAATCTCCTGGAGGAGACGATCATTTTGTTTCATCCATTTATTAACGGCCAAAAAGAACAATAATGAAAATATTTTACCACTATACATGATAAGAATGGGGACCACCATCATCGTCACCAAAGTATTGTTGGTCCGTTTGTTCTTAAGTTCAAGTATCTGTAGCAGGAGATATGAAAAGGAGGTTTTGATTGGCACGAAGAGTTGGCAATGGATTTGAAAATAAAATGGACTGAATGGTGTTCGGAGGTTAGGTATCTAAAGGACATAGTTCTGCCAAGGTATTGTTTTTCACTATGCGGAAGCCGAAGAGTAGAGGTCCATATATTCTGTGATGCGTCACGCGTTGTATATGGGACGGTTTCTTATGTTTGGGAGGGGTAAATCGTAGTGGCGTTCTTGATGTCTAAGAGTCGTGAATTGAATTGAATTGAATGTTGGGTTTAATGGCACAAAGTCCACAGAAGGACAGTCTAAGAGTCGTGTTTTCCCCTTAAAGAAGTTAACTTTGCCACGTTTAGAGTTGATGGCGATAGTTGTAGGACGAGCGATTAATCCTCACTTCGGCCGGATCACGCTATTGGTCGTAGATGACATCACTGTTTGGGGGAAGGGACATGCTGTGTATTGCATAGTAAATTGGCGACAGATCTTGATTTGGCTACANAAATCGTAGTGGCGTTCTTGATGTCTAAGAGTCGTGTTTTCCCCTTAAGTAATGGTTTGTTAGAACAGTACGCGAAGCCGACCGTCAGCGACAAGTGAGCGTCAACCTTTGATTGGCCAATTTGGGGTTTGGTCAGAATACGTCATCGGACGCCGAGCCTTGTCGATATCTGCCACCCGAATCCATTTCGTTCCGATTCCCACGTGCAGTTGAGGTGAACGTTATAAAGTAAATCGAAGATATGGCGAATATTTTGAAGAAAAATTGACTTCAGAAGTGAAAAAGAGACCTCCCCTCTACGTTGTAAAAACAAAATCATACGAAGATTCCATTACAAAAAGTAATCTATGGCTTGAAATTGCGGAAGAACTTGGAGTTGCAGGTTAGTAAATATTTATTTAATATATTTAAAATTGTAAGTTATTCAATTATTTTATGCAGATAAAACAATTTTAAATTTATATTATAAGAATGAACATTTTCTTTGACTTAAGAATTCTGTTGATAAATTTATAAAGATTGAACTATTTTTTTTATTTTTTAAAAAAAACAGGGAAATAATTTATTGTATCAATGGGTGAGGTTTTTCCATAGTTGCAAACTTGTATGTGAGCGGGGAGGAAATTTTTTCAATTTATTAATCTTGTTTTTTAAACAAATTATCTCACCCGTTATGACAAATCAATTATTCTTAATATATTTATATATGACTTTGTACACTGGTGTTCAAAAGTTAAATCATATTTTAACAAACTTAGCAAATTTGCAATTAGAAAATTGTGATTTTATGTGTAGTAGCTTAATTTTTTATAAATTCTTTTCAATTTGTTTTATAAGCATGAAATTTTCGCCCACAATTGTACATCCAGGTAATTTAGCATTTAAAAATGCTTTATTTTTTAAAACTAGTTTTTCAATCAGTTTGTTAAAACACCCAAATTTGTTTTAGCTTCTTGAATGTTTATCACCTTTTCTAATTTATATAAATCCTCTTCACTAAATTTCATTGTACCTATCTGTTTTTAGTGGAAATGCTAAAAAAGAAATGGAAGACCATCCGAGACTATTGCACGAGAAATAAAAGAAAACTACGAACTGGTTCCGCTGCGAAAAGAAAGTGCAGCACTTCAAGGACCAGCAAATTTATAACAATTTAAAGCAACGACTACAAAATCAAAATAAAAAATGTCAAGTCATTTACGCTTGCGCAATGAGAAGTAATATCTACGCCTGAACGTCTACTACTGTTGAGCTTACAAACCACTTATCTTGTTCTCGTCAGAGGGCGACAGGTTACCGCTCACGTCAATCGAAAGCATCCGTTCTAACAAACCAGGCCTTTAAAGAAGTTAACTTTGCCAAGTTTAGAGTTGATGGCGATGGTTATAAGACCTCGAGTAGGAAATCCTGAATATGTATTTTGGACAGACTCTTCCATTGTAATGCATTGAATAAGGGGAAGCGCTGAAGGTTCGAAACAATGTTTGTAATAGGGTTAGGGAAGTGCAGGAGAAGTCAAATCTGAAGTCTAGGCATCACTGTAAAGATAAGGAGAATCCTGCAGATTTAATTAGTAGAGGGACTTTTTAAAATTTGAATTCAAAATTGAAAAATGCAGTGCAAAATTTGATGAAAAACAGTCTTTGGTGGGAAGGTCCGAGTTACTTGAATATGGACAGGGAGCGTTGGTCTAAACAAGAGAAATATAAGATTCTGAACAGGGAAATTGATGTAGAAAGAAAGAAAACAGTTGTATGTTGTGTAGTGGAGACCTTTTTCGGAATTGTTGTCAAAGTATTCTTCATGAAAGAAATTGCTGAGAGTAATTGTGTGGTGCTTACGATTCAAACATGTGAGATCCTCAGAGAAAATGAGAGGTCCCTTACTAACTCAAGAGCTAAGACTGGATAGTGAATGCTAGAACAGTAATTAAGTGAACAATACGGAACTGCATCACCAGTTGTAAATTGCGGAAGGACATGTGTGTTTAAATAATGGGAAATCTCCCAAGAGGCAGAGTAAACCAAGGTCAGGTTTTCTCAAAAACTGGAGTAGACATGGCCGGTCCTTTCGATGTCCGTTGTGTAAGTCCATTAAAAACTTACATTTGTATCTTTATCTGCTTCATAACGAATGCAGTTCACCTGAAAGTGGTAGGAGACCTAACAGCAAATTCCTTTGTAGCTGCCTTAAAACGTGTAAAAATTTAATCGAGATTTTTGATGATGTGTAACGAATATTTGTAGTTATAGATTTGTGTTCATTATGCATTATTTCCTTGCAATATATTTGTATATAAAATTTATGAAGTATTATAGTTTGATGTCCTGTAAAGGCCATCGGCCGGCAGTATGTTAAAGATATTAAGCAATAGGTGCCGCTGTCGGAGAGGACAGCTTTTCTTTTTCTCAGTTCGTTTTTAAATGTTGTTCTAAAATGTAGTGTGGTTGCATTTTGTGTGTTCTTGTTCGTCATTAAAACGTGTTGTCAATTTTGGGTTTTTAGTATCGATTATTTAGTAACCACTCATAGAGCCCAATACTGTCTTACCGCAAACCAATATGCCCTTCGGTTTGCGGTACGCAGCAGCAGGCATAAAGCTCAACAGGCATAACCAACTACTGAAAGAGACTTATGTTGCAGTGTGAAACATAGATTTTCAGATCAGCTGTAGAGCTAATAACGGATCACAATCCGTTAGATTTCATAACCAAGAATGCCCTGCAATCGTCGAAATTGCAGCGATGCGCTGCAAAAATATGACATTTCTGTTGTATACTGTCCGGGTGCCAAATTGACAAACGCTTTGTCAAGACTAGAAACTAAGGAACAATTGAATCGGTGAGTGCAGAAACCACTTCAGTCTAAAAAATCCGAAAACTCGTTTTCAATGAAAATAAGCGTAGAAAGGCACGATGCGTGTTGGGTGCAAAAACTACGTTAGTCTGTTGAGTAGTTCCGTAAATACAGCAGGGCCCGATTAACCTCTGAAAATAGGGGAAGCATAATAGGATTTTGGGGCCCCCCTAACTTGAGCAAAAGAAACTTTTGATATTTTTCACCCATAAACAATACATTTTAAAGAGGGAAGAACCATGTGAAAACTATTAGAACCTTAGAAAGGAATACAGAGATCCTATGCAATCATGTTGGACCCTTCTTTACGTGCTTTATCCTATGTGCTATATAGTATGATATATCCCAAAACCACCCACATTTCCCTCACTCGACTGAAGTCATTATCGGTGAAAAACGAACTCATCTTATCAGGTAAATAGTGAGTTCAGTATTCTAAGGTAGAAACGAACTAAGCTCGGGCTTCACAAGGATTTTGTTTAACAATATTAAAAGTTTATGCGACCAAAATGTAAAAAAAAAAATTATAACACNCAGATAAATATTTTCAAATTACTCACTGAGTTAACTAAAAAGCGATGCCCAGAGGAGCTATCTTGGAACGATGAACACTAGAGAGAATCAGAGACTTAAAGCAAAATCTTGTTGAGCACCTAGTCTTCATACCAGAGTGCTTGGACAGACGTTTGTGATGCTTCATCCATTGCCATCGGAGAATGCCTATCTCAAATGAGAGATGGGATTTGTTATCCTATCAGCTATGCCAGCCAAAAGTTGACTAAAGCTCAGCAGGCATAACCAACTACTGAAAGAGACTTATGCTGCAGTGTGAAAGATTTTCGGATCAGCTGTAGAGCTAATAACGGATCACAATCCGTTAGGTTTCATAACCAAGAATGCCCTGCAATCGTCGAAATTGCAGCGATGCGTTGCAAAAATATGACATTTCTGTTGTATACTGTCCGGGTGCCATGAAACAATGGAACAATTGTGAACTGTCAAACTCTTCAAAAAAAACTCTTGGGAGACTTTTGAAAAACTTATTTGAGCATTATTTTTTTTATATATGCATATTAAAGTGATTGTGTTAAGTTGCCATATCTTGTTATGCTAAAGGGAACTTAAAGAACTGTAATGTTTGCAGTTGACTTTTCAGGTTTTGAAAAAATTTAAGTTTTTTTCTCCCCTTCTTTAAATCATCTCCATTTTTTTTGAAAAACAAAATCAATTGTTACAACTTAATTTCGTAATTGCGCACTATGAGTAAATAAAATGATTATAATTAATGTAATTTTTGTATTAATTGCTGCAGTAAACTGATCAAAAACAAAGTGGCACATATATAAAACATGCAAAAAAAATTGATACAAATTGTAGAGTTGAACTTCGAGGGGATGCAAGATCCCTTAAATAATGAAAAAAAATTATATTTATTTACAAGTAAAAAAAAATATACATATAGTGTGTAAGAGAAACTATAGTTCGTGCAGATAATTTTTAAAAATCATAATTTTAAGCTGGAAGAAAAATTAAAACCTAAACAGGAGATCAAATATTTCTTGCCTTCCCTAATTAGCTGCATTTTTGAAAGTCAAAGCAACCTTTCAAGTACAAGTGATTTTTTTTTTTTTGTTCCTTTAAGTTTCATCTTTATAAATATTAAATTGTGCATTTCAAAAATAGAAAAGGCACTAGACGAAAAAGATCACTAGGGCACCTCGGGATAGTGACACCCGTGTTTACCAGTACAAGGTAAACCCCCTGAGGAATTCATAAGTTAAATTCTGATATTATAGGCAGATTTTAATCATTTAGTAATAATCCAAACTAGTACCATTTTCACACATGGGCACACCCGAGCACCTAGGGGTCCTTGAGAATCTTACTTTTTATATATTGTATTAAAAAAAAAAACAAGATCAAAAACATTGCATTATATATTTTTTAAAATAAATATATTCTTGTGTAAAAAGTATGCATTTTTTCCCTTTAAATAGTGATTGATTATCATGCAAGCACGTATAATTTGAATAGTTTATCATCAGGAAAACTTAAAAAGTCAGCCGAAATATTTTTTTCTACATTATATTGCAGTTTTTAAGTACTGAACTAATTTCTTAGAAATGCTTGACCACCACCAACTCCGTTTAGTAATTATAATTAGTTAAATAAAGTAATAATTGAAAGAGTTTAGAATTACAGAGCACTACGGGACAACAGCTTTTAAACTGGTTATGCCTGATGCGCATTGCAAGATGTTTTAATAACTGACTTGAATAGTGTGACAAAATAATTCATACATTTTGAATCTTTTCATTTGTTAAACCCTTGCTTATTTAAAATTTAATTAGCTTCCTGATTTTGAAAATTATTATTGGAGAATTTGCAATTGGTTAGCATCTCTCTTTTTTTTTAAATTATGCAAATTTAAAAATGCTTTATTTTTTGCGCATTGAGTTTTTGGGATGATAAAAATGTGTTTAAGTTTGTTAAAATTATTGCATACCTTAAAAATGTGTGAGTCAGCAGTAGATAATTAGCATATATCTCTAGACAAAAATTGTACCGAGTAGGATATTTGCACATAGTTTATTTCTTCAGTAGGTTGGCATTTTATTTAAGTCACACTAGAGCTGCAAAATGGGCTATTGGCGACGGTCTGAGAAACATCCCAGAGGATGATCTGAAGACATGCCATCGCAACTTTGATCCTCTGCATGGGGTATGTCCCTCCTGCTTCGGTAGCCCGACGACCTGAGAGTGAAGTCTAGCTTTTTACCGTAGAACAGTTTAACGAGGATGGAAAATAACTATATGCAAATATCCTATTGGCTACAATTATTGTAGAGACATATGCCGATTCTGTACTGCTGACGCACATTGCGTGATGGTCGTCAATCACTGATTTCAGAATTGCCGATTGACGGTATGTCACAATATTTGAAATTGTCTTTAAACTGTTTCATTAGCGTAATAACTAAGAAAATTTTTTTTTTTATCACATCATCAATTGCAACAATTCTATACTTGAAATAATGATAAATAAATTCAAGTACGTAGAGAGATTTTTCGATAATTCTTAAATGCTGCACACCTTAAGCAAAATATATGCTGAACTTGATTCAATCTCATTCTGCGAAACAATTTTTTAAAAATCTATTTTAAAAAGCAATTCAAAAATTTATGAAGAAAAAATGTTAGTATAATATTTTACATTCATGCATTAGATTAGACATTTAGGTCATTTAAATGTGAGCATAATTCCAGAATTCATAATAAAGGAAGCAATTTCTAAATATACAAGAGGTATCTTTTTGCAAGATAATTGGCAGGTATTTTTTGCAATTTTTTTATTTTCAATAGCAGATAAATATTTTCAAATTAAAACAGTCTCTATAATAGATAACACATCATAATTCATAGCCTTGCAAATATATTTTATTTGTTTAAAAAATGGAAGAAGAAAAAAAGCAATGTCTTTCAAAATGAAAGCTTTTGCCAGAGGTCAAGAATCAGCAAGCAAGTTAATCAACATTTGAAGATAAATTGCAAATTCAACTTAGTATATATAAATGTATAATATATAAAAATAAATATGTTTAATTAGAAAAAAAAGACTGTCAACAGGAAAGATGGAAAAAAATTACTTTAAAAGAAATATGACATTCAATAACATTAATGCAAGTTTTTACAATGAATTGTACAATTAATTAATTTTAAATATAAAATTAAAAATCAAGCCATATTTAATAAATCTTTTTTTATATAGATGCATATGGATGGTTCGTAAATGCTATGTACTGTAAAGATAATGTGGATGCTATGTAAAGATAAGCACACATGGCGCTAAGGCGTTAAAATTCGTCACAAGACTTACTATTACCAATTGATTTTTATGCCTGAGCTTGGAAAACAGCGCCACTCATTATTATAATACATGTAGTGTTCACAACATTCCACATTCTTTTAATTTAACTTTCAACAAAACAAATGGAATTAGAAAACCTCGCAAGCAAGCTATAATGCTACTTAAAACGATAACCGGGCGATATTTTACACTTATAGCTAAATAACGGATATCGCTCAAAACGTGGCAAACATTAAATATTTTTTACGTTGTGATATTAATTTTCTTAAAATTTGTTTTTGACTCATGACCTGTTGGAATTCTTAAATAACAGAAAAACTTTTATAAAAAATAAAAGCAAGCATAAATGTGATGAAAAAAAATCACAATAATAAAAGTTTTTCGAATATTAAGCCTGTTCAAATATCAACTTGTAAAACATAACAAACGTGGGGAGATACACCGGAAGTTTTATAAATTCTTTTCGGCTTTAGGAAGTTTGTCACTGTTTAATTCTGCCAACCATCCATTATACATAAAAAAAAAAAATTTAATATTTTTGTTCTTAATTTGCTTTCAGAAAAAGAATACTTAGATTTTTAAAATATCTTTTGATAAGTGCCAGAATTTTTAACACCAATTAACAAAATAAATTTTAAAAATCAATAAAAACTTTAAACAATCTTATATTAAAATGCTTCATAAGTAAATAATAATTGAATAATCAACGATTTCTTTAAAAAAATCCTCTAGAACAAACTTTTTTTTAAAACATATTTAATTTGAATCAAATCTTTGTTTTACTTGGTCAAAATTATATTGCTATCACAAAGGGCAAAAAAAAAATTCATATTACAGTTAAGTTTTCAAGTTCATAAAAAGCTTACAGTATTTAACAAATTAACTTATGCTAGAATTACATAGCAATTGTTAACATATATCTTTTTGACTACCTACTTTGAATGAAAATAGTCCAATTCATAGGAATTTATCATAGACATGCATCATGTTCAAAATGCTCACATTCATTATTGCTTTATTAATTCAGAAACATATTCAAAACATGTTTAGATTGATTCATATTTCTTTAAAGAGATTTCTCTACACAACTTTCATATGAACTGACTTCGTTATAGATTAAGAGCTTTGACATAAGCCTTTGGGAAAACTTAATTTTCATGTGCAAGGAAAACTATTGCATAATTATTGAAGAATAAGTCACTGAAAATTTATAACTAATTACAACAATGCCCAATCTACTTTTGAAGTCCAACAATATATTTATGTCATTTATTTATTTAATTGTTAAACATAAAACATTTGTTAATATTAAAAATAGAATCCAACTAACCAAAAATAATTAGGACTATATTTTTTCACTCAAAAATCTGGTTAATAAAAATAAATAATAAGGAAAAGTCTAGAAGAAAATAAAAATAAGTTACTAATATGTGGACTTTTATTTCGAAGCAACAGAAAAATAACCCCCACATACATTAGAATAATGCATTTTTTTGGCATAAAAATTTAATTGGAAGAACTGTAAATAATAATGTTTTTACTCATTTTAGATTTTATCTCAGAATATGTGACGATAAAGATAATACCATTCAAACAAACAAATCTAACAAACTCTTAACAATTAAAAAGAGATCTTCAAATTATTTCATACAAAGTCAATATTTCAATGGTCGAAAAAACAAATTCAATTTGTATCATATATTTACAACTAAATTTTGTTAAAAATATTGTTCGTATCTGTAACTTTAAATAAGTAAAATATTGAATTAAATTAAAGGGGCTCTACAGTAAACTTGTATAAGAATAAATTTAATTAACTATAAAAATGGTTCAATATTAATTTCTAAGGCAGAACAAGGTAAACTTAAGTCAAAATTTAAAATAGAATCTGGATGTAAAACTCCAAGTGAACCTATTGCTTTTCCTCCTACTATTATTTCAGCGCATCGTCCAGGAAAATATGATGGGTTATCATAGGACTTGATACAATATCCACGATCGGGATTGCTTTCATCTAAAGGGGGAACATCGAGCAATTGCATTACTCTATCAAGCAGTCCATGGATAATTTCAAACCCTGGTTTTTTATTGTAATACAAGGCACACAAATGCCTTTCATTTCTAACTCCTACATCTTTACTCTGATCTTTGATGACCACATCAGATATTTCGTACAATTTCATAGGCAGAGGCATTTTCTTGTTAGCGTTAACAGTCTTCAAAAGGCCAGGGAGAAGAGTAGTCCTAACCACCTGGAATTCCAAAGTCTTGGGATTTGAAATATGCACCGCTTGAGAAAGGGCACTCGGACATTGGAGCTTTAGAGAAATATCATCCCTAGAACAAAGAGTGAAAGAAAGAACTTCCGTGAAGCCGGCCTGAGCGAGCTCAAGGCATAGCTGGTCGGAGAGCTTATTCAGCTGAAGTTGAGACGCAATCGTCACAGTCTGGGGAATAGTTTTGGTGATGTTGTTGTAACCATACGCAATGGCCACGTCTTCGATGATGTCGCAGGCATGAATCACATCGTGCCTCGTAGGAGGAATCTCTACTTTAATATTGGAGTCTTTCTCACAGACTTCAGCCTTCAGGCACATTTTGGTAAGTAATGCAGCTATATTTTCAGGTGATTCGCTTATTCCAATGTACTTATTAATTTGAGCTGGACAAATAGATTCTGACCTGTAATTTAGTTCCGGATACAGGACTTTGGATCCATCGGGATTTACGACTTCCACCGGCTCGATGACAAACTGCTTTTCACAATATTCGCTAAACAGGCAAACGAGAGTGTCGAGAACTATTACGGCTTTTTGTAAATCGGTAGCAGTTATTTCTATGAAAACATTCTTCGTGTTCAAAGTTATTTTGGAATGTTCTCCGTTAATAATGGGAGGCATGGATAAGACGACACCACTCTGGTCGTAGATAACAGGGTACACCGGTTTATCTTTAATAATGTGAAGATATTGCTTCAAATGTAAATCATTAGTATAAAGTTCCATTAATTCAACTGCTGTGTATTCCTTTTCTTTGTTCAATGGACAGAACTTAATTTCCTCGGGCGGTTTTGCGGCGAACAAAAATGGACCAGAAATGGTATCCAAGTCGTGAGTCCCGATAGCTGCGAGAGATCTTTTCCTACAAATATTTTGATGCAACTTGTCTTGAAGATCGATGAAACTTTCATAACTATGCTGAGTAAAAGTAATTCCCCTTAAAACTGCAGCAACAGCATAGGGCCTCACTTGAGAAGTTGAAGGGTCAATAATTAGCCTTTGGTATTCACCTTTACAGGAGAGAGTGAAACGAGGAATTTCTATTTGGTTTTGGAAAATCTTTAAAGACCTGCAAAGTCCTTCAAGACATAAGAGGTCATAACGATTAGCTGGTAAGTCTATCTTGTATATGCAAATTTCCAAATTTTTACTAGGATCTGGTTTTTCCCATACTACTTCATCAAGTTCTAAACCGAATTCAAAACAAAGTTCATCAAATTCTTCAGGTGTATACTTTCGGCCAAGTGCTTGGAAGAGGAGCTCCTCTTTTATATTAATTATCGGCATCTTGCAGAAATTCTTATCTGTAACAAAGAAAAGATTTACAGATTTGTCAGGGTGCTTAGCAAAATCTTCAAACAAAAAATAAGCACTTTTTAAGTACTTTATAAGCACTAAGGAATATTTTTAAACACTATACAAACATTAACAAAATAGTTTTCAAAGACCCTACATGATCATGATAAAATAACTAGTTTCTGATAAAGAACTCTTTTCTTTATTATATTAGCCACCATAAAAAGGTCGAGAGATTTTTCGGTTCAATTTCAGAGGGTGCAAAATGAAGCCTGAAATTGAGTATATCTTGAAAATGCAGCAGAGTTGCACATGATAAATTAAATTAACAATATAAAAAATTTTATATTTGAAAAAAATTACTTTTTTTGCCTTTTTCACACTTTGCAAGTCAGCATTGTATTAAAAAATTTTGAAAACTTCAAAATTTATAGAAATAACTGAAAAAAGGATTGATGATAAAATAAAATGTATTTTCCACAAAATCACATGCATCGAATGCATCAAATAAGGGTTAATTAAATGCCCTTAATTTGGAGAATCTTGTCATAAATAATATCATATTAAAAACATCGAGATTTTAAAAGTATGCAATAAAAATAATAATAAATCTAAATAAAAAAAGGGGCAAGTATATCACTTGTTTAAATAATTCTTTTGTTATAAATTGGAATTTGCAACATAATTGCTTCTCGTAAAAATATCAGTTAAAAAAATGAGTAAAAGCACCATTTTTTCCAATTAACAATTTTTTGATTATTTGCCTTTTCTGAATTACTTTATACATACCTAATTCTTAAGTTTTGTGTTTTCCTTTTGTGCACGTTATTAATTTTAGTAAAAGTTATTATGGAATTTTTCTCTTGAAGTTTATCCTAACTTCTGCTTTACAATGATAAATCTGAGTTAAAAAAGTATTTATCACACGTGAATAAGATCTCAAGAAAAAATAAGCGAGTGCTGGCAAGAGCAACATAAATGCCTCACTAACAAAATTTTGTGTAACAAAAAATTGAAATTTTAGATTAGCGGAAGTTTGAGAATCAAGGGTCTCGAGATTCACAGAAATCTGCAAAATAAAGGAAGAATCACATGCCTGCGCAATTTCATGATCAATGGCATGATTGTGGTAATGTGTTCTGCTGTGAACATGAGCCACCTTTACTTCACTTACTTTAAATACTTTCAGTTATTTCTTACTTACTGTGCCCACATTCACTTTTTTTTATAAAAGTAACTGAAATTTAAGAAGCAATAATCCATAATAATTTTAAATACCAATAAAATCAACTGCTACGAATCACATATGTGAACCAATTCTATTGATTTGAATCACTTTGATTATTCGTTTTGCTTAACTCTAGTGAATGCCAATCACCTTGCAAAATTTTTAAAATTGCGAGATGACCAATATGTAATTTTTCAATAGAGTAAATATGAATTGGATAAATATGAATTAGTACGAATGTGACGTGCGATCTCTTAATTAGTTTTGTTTCTTTTTGGCCAACTGTAAAAATATATTTTTTTAATTATTGATGGCTTTCATATTCATTGTTATACACTGGTGTAAGGAATTAAGAGAATTTGCAGACTTGATCGATTATCTCTAGAACTACTGGACCGATTTTTATGAAATTTGATACATTGATACACTACAGAACAAATAATCATTCAACAATTGTAATACACACGCAGGATCGTGCGTAACAAATAACCATTCAACAACACTGTAACAGTTCAATACTAAAAAAGAAATGATACTAAATTTAATTACTGAAGTTTTGTGCACATGTGTAATGGAGCCAATACACAAATGAGAGGACTTAAGATAAATAATTTTAACATATAAAATAAACTTTACAAAAATTTATACCTCTAAATGTCTTTGATTAGAATACTTGAGAAAAGTGAAGTATTTTCCAAGAAATATGCTGGAACGGAACAAAAACAACCAGACACCGGATTACGCCACTTCAACAAACATTACAAATATAACGGTTCCAGTTAAAGAATTGCGAATGATTCATGCCAAATTAGCCGAGGGACTACGATTCTAAAAAAACGGTTGGCACGTTTAGGTTTTGAGTTGATTATTGTAAGATTTTTTTCTCTCTCTTTCAACAACCGCTATTGTTCCTATTTATTTATCAACATAAAAACTAATTTGAGGAATTTTCCCTTTAAATTTCCTACATTTGATTAGGTCCATTGATTTATCTATTTATTCATCACCATCGTTTAACGTCCCGCAGTGGACTGATCGTTAAGACACGGTTCCCAGCAGATCACCGAAGTCAAGCATCACTGGCTGCGGTCAGTGTGCGGGTGGGTGACCACCTGGATCAGTCTGCGTAGGGACCGAGGGTGTGCGGTATTGGTTCTCGTTAGACTGTGCTACCGCAAATTGCTCGACTTCGCGTGCAGGTCGTTGGGCTACCGAAGAGGGGGTGCCATCCCCTCTGCAGAGGATCAAAATTGTGATGGCACGTCTTCGGATCATCCTCAAAGATGTTTCCCAGACCGTCGCCAATAGCCCATTGTGCAGCTCTAGTGCGACGCAAATGAGCTACAACAACAACAACCATCATTGAACAGCCGACCCAGTTTTGAGATAACGCACCAAGGTTCAACTCATTAGACTTGTAATTTTGAACCCAATTTAGAACACAAGGGAAATCTTGGATCAAGTATTGCGAGAAATCTGTTTTCGTCGAGTACTCTTTTGAGAGAGCTAACCTGCATTTGGAGCAGCCGTAAGAAATACTTATTAAAACATTTCAAATCACCCTGTCCTTTTCGCGCCAGCTGGCACATAAGGCCTCAACACTCTTTTTCCAGGCACCTCTGATCTGAGCCAGTCCTCCTTTAATTCATTTAATTCTGCTTTATACAGATCTTAGTGCTTGTATCTCAACCAAGTAAGTCTAGACCTTCCTATTTTAGGTTTTCCGTCGGGTGCCCATGTAAGCGCGATGCTGCGAAGGCTATCCCTCTTCAAACGAAGGTTATGTCCTCTCCATCTTAATCTCTTTAAAAAATTTAGTTATGAATAGATAATAGTTTGATCCTTTCAAATAGATCTTAATTTTAAATAGTGTTAGGCCAGAAGATTTTTAAAATAATTCTTAAGCATTTGTAATGTGATGTTTCCAATTTTTCTATTTCAGTTTTCCGGAGTCACCAACATTCAGCACCAAACAAAAGTATGGAGCGAACAACATCTTTAAAAATACTTAATTTCGTGTTGATTTTTAAATTTTAAGATCTCCAAAATTTTTGAAGGCTTCTGAGAGAGATTTTAGCTTTTATGATTCTTTGATTTATGTCATCATTGCTTGATTCCTCACTTTTTTACTTTTTCTCCAAGACGCGTTAATGAAACAACTTTTCAGAATTTATTTGTCCCGCAGTGGACTGACTGATTGTTAAGACACGGTTCCCAGCAGATCACGGAAGTCAAGCATCACTGGTTACGGTCAGTGTGAGGGTGGGTGACCACTTGGAGCAGTCTAAATAGTGACCGAGGGTGTGCGGTATTGATCCTCGTTAAAGTGTTCTACCGTAAAGTGCTCGACTTCGCGTGCAGGTCGTTGGGCTATCGAAACGGGGGTGTCATCCCCTCTGCAGAGGATCAAAATTGTGATGGCATGTCTTCAGATCATTCTCAGGGGTGTTTCCCAGACCGTCGCCAATAACCAATTGTGCAGCTCTAGTGCGACGTAAATGAACTACAACTACAGCAACATCAGAATTTATTTTGATCTTATTATTAGATTTTGTATTTATTCTCATGGTTTGCATTGTGCTGCCTTGTATAATTGTATATTTTATCTTGCAAGTGTCTAATTTTTTTCGTAATTTTGAAACGTATTTTTAGATGTCAAATGGAACATCTTTAAAATTAGTTTCAAAAAAAATAATTATTGGTTAGATCTAACTATATATTAGAAAAACTAGGTTCGAACCTAGTTTTTGACAAAAATTTAACATATTGTTTTTTTTACAAAACTCAAATTTTGAAAGTGAATTAAAAAAATATTAAATAAATCACAGTTTGTTTTACTCTTTTAATATATTTTAATGTTGAATCAAAACTATTTTTTTAGCATGATTTGCCTGATGGAAGATACATGAATCAAAGGCATGTCAGAGTGTGCACTTGCATGATAAAATATATACTGAGGTTACAAAAACTGAGTTAAAATTATTGCTGTATGTATCAGATTTTTATGAAAATTATTTCTGCACAGTTTTAGAAGAAAACACAATTTTTTAAATTTCCTTTTCTATTTGTACAATTTAAGGCCAAACGTGCTTACTCATCGTGAAGTTCCTTACGCATTTATGGGGACAAACACAATACAGGTGGCGCATCATTTAAAAACAAAATTGCGCAATTATAGTTACAAATGAATCGAATTGATGGAGATTTAATCCATTAACGACCAAGTTTACATTTTTGCAATAACGTTTTATGTTCCAAAATTAAATGTGAAACAAATGAAAACTTAGTTTAAATTTCTTTTTTTTTAATTTCAAAAAGTTGAGAAGCTCCTAAAATTTTGTGTCACAGCACAGAAATGTAAAATAATTCAATAAAGATAGAAAATAAATTAAAAATACAAATAAAAAAAAGTAAATAAAGTGAAATTGTAAGAAAAAAAGTGTTCTAATAGTTGTTTACGTTAAAATATTTGCTGAATACAAATTCACGAATTAATTACTATAGTTAAACGAATTTGTAATTTTCTGCCGGACATTGAAGAAAACTACTTTCAACTTTCAAGGCTTGTTTTTTTTTTTTTTTTTTTTTTTTTTTTTTNAATAGAGGGATGATTATTACGAACGAAAGATTGTACGAAATTTAAGAAGAAGAAAATTCTTAAAATAAATTAATTAATTAAAACATAGAAATTACGTGAGTGTGAATTTGGCAAAAAATTTATTTCTACAATTGTTTAAATCAAAATATTTGCTGAATATAAATTTATTAACTAATGAATAATTGAACGAATTTATACTTTTTTTGCTGGATATTGTTAAAAACTACTTTCAAGGCATTTTCTTTTTAAATAAAAAAGAGAGATTATTATTACGAACAAAAGCTTGTACGAAATTTAATAGAAAAATATTCTTAAAGTAAATAAATATAAACCTAGAAGTTAAATGGGATTTAATTAGGAAGAAAATTCTTTTTACAGTTCTTTACTCTAAAATATTTGCTGAGCATAAATTTATTAATTAATTGATGACTTTTTCATTAATTCAATATTAATTTATTAGTTAATATATACGCTGAACATAAATTTATCAATTAATGAATACGCATTTATAATAACGGAATTCACTCTTTTTCTACTAGATATTGCAAAACACTACTTTCGAAGCAGTTTTTTTTTTCTTCTTCTTTTTAGATAAAAAAAAAAGGTTTCTTGTTATAAATCGAAAGTTTGAAAATATTTAATCTATCTAAACATGCGATATATTTTCAAAACGTCCTTATAGAGGAATTGTGAAAAATTTGTAGCGAAATTTTCATTCAGAGACTATGATTTATCAATTTTTTATAAGACATAATTAATATAACACATATTGTTGATTATCAATTAAAAAAATTGTAGTTTAAATTACTAAAAATTTTGGTTATTAGTTTTTTTTTGTTGCTTTACTACTTTTCCACATTTGCAGTTAGGACATTGTGTTGAAAGGTATTTAAAATTTCTTGGTTTTCGAATATCATTGAATAAATAAAAAAATAAAACTCTTATCTTCATTAATGTTTACAAAAACAGAATTTTTAAAATGATACTACAGAGACGACAGAATAGTTTTAAATCAGCTTTTTTGATTAACAGAAGCCAACTTTAATGAACAAAACTCATATGATATAGCTATAAATAAATATAGGAATTCAAAACGGAAAACTCTCTTAAACTTTCTTTTACACTTATTTTGACCGTTTTTTCCAGGAGACGAAGCCTTGCACAATTTTAGTTGGTTTTCGTATAAAAGCCTTAGATGGCAGCACTATATAAATTGTTAGAAAAATTTGGAAGAAAAATCATCCAGAGATTATTACGAAAAGAGCTTTATGGTAGCTCCCTCTATTTTCAATTATTAATGCGACAACAAATTTCATAAAACGTGTAAGTATGATAATAATTCTTCGATAGATCATAAAGGCAATAATATTAAAATAAGTTCTAATAAAATTTTGTTTGATAAAATAATATATTTTGCTTTCAGAAATTTTCTTTGCCGGTAACTTTTTTTAGGAAAGCAAATAATTGTCAACTCCTTTTAATGCTAAATAGTTTACATACAAACGTAATTTTTCAAATAAATAAATAAAATAAAAGCATCTAGGCGAAAGTTGATGTTAGTTGTTTTAAATGAAAGATATGGTTAGTGATAAAAATATGTGAAAGAAAAATAGAATGGTTTATATATTTTGGAGTATTATGCGTATGAGAAAGAACAAAATCGCATCAAAACCACAGATTGTTCGAAAGATACTGTTATAAATTCGAATTATGATCAGTCGAACAATAGCATTTGAGATGTCTTTTTGAACCATTTAATGTTATTTCTTTGTTTTTTTTTTATTAATATAACTATTGTCTACATTTAGATTGTTTTATTAATTTTGAATAATGAACGAACTAATTGTTGTTTTCTTTAATTTCCTTTCGCAATTTTAAAATTAAGCAGCAAAAATTATCCCATATGTGAGAAAGAGCAGGTGTGTTTGTTACTACTACGATTATCAGTTATAAATTTAAAAATGTTTATGAATTATAGCTATGTTTAGATTTCGTTTATGTTTAGATTGTGTTTTAAAAAAGATTTGTTTAATTTGTTTATAATTTTCGTGTAGCAAGCCTCCGTGGCGCAATCGGCTAGCGCGTTCGGCTGTTAACCGAAAGGTTGGTGGTTCGAGCCCACCCGGGGGCGAGACACACTTTTTAAAGTTTTGACATTCGTCTTTTCGTTTAATTTTTCTGTTGATTATGTTAATTTTTATCAGTAAAAGTTTTTTAAAAAA
The DNA here is from genome assembly GCF_043381705.1 of Parasteatoda tepidariorum. Classification (NCBI taxonomy): domain Eukaryota; kingdom Metazoa; phylum Arthropoda; class Arachnida; order Araneae; family Theridiidae; genus Parasteatoda; species Parasteatoda tepidariorum. The sequence goes on along the minus strand of NC_092208.1, from coordinate 10,158,430 downwards.
AGTGTGTTCTCCAAGCATGATTAAACAATAGCATTTTTAATTATTTCATTTTTTATTATTTTAATTACGATCAAACATTTTTAATTATTTCAGACCCTTTTCTCAGCTAAAATTAGCAAATTACCTTTTCCCTTTCACATGCTTATGTAATATTCTATTAGTTCCACATCAGTAAATTGCTTTTTCAGTCATTAATTAATTAAAGTAACGAGTATTAGCAATATGGACTTAGAAACTCGTTTTTAAGCTGATTCGTTTTAAAGCTGTAAAATATATTAAAACAATCCTCTTATAATGTGTTTGTGAAATAAAATTTTATACAATTTATAAAATAAGGATTCATATGCAAAAAAATTCGTGCTTCTTGTCATCTAAAAACATATTTGAGAGTAAAATAAGTCATCTTTTAATTTTATTTTACTCAAAAACTAATAAATTGTGAAACATTGAAAGGCTAACTTGAACATTCACTGGAAATAGAAATCAGAAGTAAATTTTAATGCTTCGCGATCTTGAATAGCACTTATATGATAACAAACTATTGTTCTAACTTTTACCAACAGTAAGTATAAACTTGTTATTTAATAGGAATATTGTTAGTTTTCATTTTATATTTTTAAATTATTCATGAGAACATTAATAGCTTTCATTAGCTAAACATTAATAGCGTCGTCAAATATTGAAAATTATCGAAAATCAAAACGTTTTAACTTTACCCAAAAAGTCGTATTAGTTTATCCCAAAAATGAAGGGACCTGACAGACCATAATTACCAAAAATAAAAGTAAACATAACTCTCATTGCAAACACAATATAAAAGCAAACACAGTTCATTTTTATGCAATGGCAAACATAATGCATGTAGAAAATTGATTAACTAAAAATAATAAATGAGGTTACCTTTTACCACTATTTTCACATCTTTCTACTCCAATGATTTTATTTTTGATATTGCTTGCATATTATAATTGTTGAATGGCTGTTTATATGACATGCAATGATGCACCCCTTATTTATCAAACTTTTCTTATTTTCTAATTAACATAATTTCGAAAATTCCTATTTAGTGTAAACTCCGAATTTAAAAGTCATTTCATAAGTTGGAAAAAAAAATACTTTTTCGATTTAATTAATTTTTTAAAGGAAAGTTTATTTTAAAACATTTATTGGCTTCATTAGATACGATGGTGATAAAAAAAAATTCTCTTGATAACAAAAATAGTCTTCCCTCCTTTTAAAATACATAATCCCTTAAAATCATCATATTTTCACAGGCATTTCTGCTTTACATGTTTTTTCATTTTTTTATTTTTAAGCAATCAAAATTTAGAATATGACTCTTGCAATTCGAGGTTAATGAAAAGTTTATATGAAGCAAAAATAATAATCTAACAAAATAAAAATTAGAGACAGATAAATAGTTTTGTTTACCATATTTGTTGTTGTTGTTGTTCATTTACGTCGCACTAGAGCTGCACAATGGGCTATTGGCGACGGTCTGGGAAACATCCCTGAGGATGATCCGAAGACATGCCATCACAATTTTGATAATCTGCAGAGGGGATGGCACCCCCGCTTCGTACCATATTTAGTACAAAGTTTATATATTTTTTTCTTTAATAATTATACCCTAAGTTTCTTCTATGGTGATTACACATTCAGATTCATTATAATTTTTTTTTTTTGGGGGGGGNTTTTTTTTATTATGTATTAGACACTGTTTATTTAATTTAAAAAGTCACTTTATGTTTAGAATATATATATATATATATATAGCTATCGATATATATATTAAGAATTTCGAAATTAAAGACGAGAAAAACATTGACAAATTCTGAGAAATTAACGACAGCAAAAAACAAAATAAAAATAATGGATATGTTGCTCATCAAAGTCTGTTTTAGCACGTTGAAACTTGAAAGTGCTTCTAATAATCGAATTTCGACCTCTTTTCGTGCTCCCCTCACCTTCCTCAACTGTGATTTCTCAGGCATCGATAGCTTTTTTCTCCCTCCAAAGAAATATTAATATGGAACTCCTCCCCATGTGTAAACTTTTTTTTGGTTTTGTTTTAATTTTTGATAAAGATTCTAAAAGTATATTTTAAGGGTGGACTTTACGAAACACCCTGTATATATTCACGTCACTATTACTATTATTATAAATTTTCGCTATGAATGATTTCACGAGTTATTCACGATTTTACACTACTATATGAAGTATTTTAGTTTCTTTTTTAACAAAGTTTCTTTCCAATTCCCGCCACTTTAAAATCATGTTTTTTTTTTTTTTTTTTTTTTTTTTTTTTTTTTTTTTTTTTTTNAGAAGATGAAAGAAGAACTAACAAGTAATATATGAAAATTTTTTTAAAAGGCAATTCCTACTTAGGTTAACGAATTTTTTTTTATTTTAGTTACTTTTTATTAAATAATTACAATTAATTTAAAGATGTATATACGTATGGCAGAATAATTAATTAAATTTAATTAATGAATTAATATTTGAAAAACTGTATTAACATCAAGTGTCATCCACTACAAATTTAAAACCGTGAAGTTGAACTTATGACAAAAAAAAAAAAACTTAAAGTTTTAAATTTGAACTTTTTTGAACTTGAGTGGACGAATAAAAAGTATTTTATCAACGATTGAAAATTTGAACAAGATCTATAAATATATATAGTGAGAGTGTGAACTAATTGTAGGAATTAAAAAAAAATAAGTAAAAGTATCAATAAGTAATAAAACCAACAGCATTGCAAAGCAATTGTTCATTGGACGAGGGCAAAGCGAGGTCAAAGGTTCAGTCAAAGCGAAGAGTGTTTATCGGTTTAAAGAATATTTTCTTTAAAAAAATTTTTCCGGAAAACTACTAAATGAGTCTTAAACTTAGCTTTGACGTCATAATTTTTTTTTTCAAGAATAACCAATCACATCTTTACATCCTAATACCATAACATCCTCAAATCAATTTGAGTTAAAGAAGTCGAAATGTCGTATTGATATTTTTTATTTAGTTCGAAGTTTTGAATAAAGAATTTTTTTATTCGATACTTGTTTTTTTTCCCCTTTAGTCTTCGTTAGACATCGAGGCAAACCTTAATTGAGATCGTACGATTTAGAATATTTTAAAGCCTAACGAATCTCATTGTTTATTTAAATGAGCCTAAAAATTTTCCTACTTTTAAATCTTTCTTTCGTTCTCTTTTTTATGTAGCAAATTTATGTAGCTTCGTTAAAATCAGTGGACAATATTTAATTTGTTATTTTCAAAGTTTAACAATTTAAATTTATATTTTTAGGATTATATAAGAGGTTCTGAGGCTTTTTCTCTATATATTAAAAATAAAAAAAAAGGAAAAAAAAATAGTAAGAGGAAATTGGACACGCTAAAATGACGCGTTTATGAACTTAACACCAGTACCTTTCGAAATTTCAATTCGATCAAAGGTTATTACGATTTGTGCTTTTTTCCCAAAATTTTCTCACTTTTTTCTTTGTATTTTGTTTTGTATTTGCTGTTCAAAGATTGTAAGACTTAAAAACTTAAAATTCTGATTATAATTGGTTAAAAATTAATTAAGTTTTTAGCTTATAGCATAAAAATAAACTGTGGGGTGCTCTGCAGCTCGCAGAATATAATTAGTTAAAAATTAATTAAGTTTTTAGTTTATAGTACAAAAATAAACTGTCGGGTGCTCTGCAGGTCGCAGATTGTAATTAGTTAAAAATGAATTAAGTTTTTAGCTTTTAGTATAAAAATAAACTGTGGAGTGGTCTGCAGCTCGCAGAATTGCAACTGCAAAGTTTAAATTTGATGCAATGCTCGATTAAGAGAAGCTGAGGTACTGAGCAGATGCTGATTAAAGTATGATTATCATTCATAATAACTACAAAAATTGTATTACTTTTATTTGAGTAAAAATTATGCAGTATGCGTCTCAATGACCATTCAGATTCGAAATCAGTCTGATTGTCCACTAACAATTGAGAATTTTACTGGGGATTGAGAATTATACGCATGATCATGGCGCTCACAATACGGATCTCATCACGCCCATGTAACCTTTAATTTTAATTGCATCTTCGTTGCAGCAATTGTTTCACAATAACAAGAGAAAGCTTTATTTTTGAGAGAGTATAGATGTAGATAGGGTGATCGCGAGGTATAGATAAAGGGAGATCTAGAGACAAAGGTAGAGAGGCAAAGATAGAGGGATAGATATGGAAATAGATATAGAGAGACATAGAGAAATAGAGATTGACCGAGAAAGATATACATAGATAGAGATGAATAGATAGAGATAGATAGAGAGATAAATAGAGAGGCAGAGAGATAGAGATTGATAGAGGGGGATATAGATAGATAGGTAGAGAGGGATAGAGATAGATAGATAGAGAGACAGCTATATAGAGAGAGAATACCCAAAGTAAAATTGTTCCTCATTTATTACTCGCATTGCGTCACACATTCTACATTTCTAAGTTTTTAAACGTCCAAAGGTCTTTTTTTTTCCAAGTACATTTGATTGTTTTCCAAATTCAGGTAATCGTTACAAATAAATATATTCGGGAGATTTTATGACACAAAACTAAAAAATTATTATATTGAAAAAAAAAAATACACATAGTTATTCTTTGTTGAAAATATAGACTTTTAAGAAGAAAAAAAAGGAAGGAAAATCATAGGCATCCACGAGGTTTGGTAAGCAGAGCAATCAGGGTATGTAGCTTTCTTGTTGGTTAAAAAAAATCAATAAAGACATTTTAAAGAAAAACACTTGTTAAAATGAATAATAATTTAAAATTTTTAAATGTTATTTAATTATTAATTTTATTTCACCATTAATAAAGTTATAAAACTTAGAAAACCGGACAATTCTTTTTAAAACTTTTTTTCTCCTTTTTATGTTTCACGTTTTAGTAGAATAATGCACAAAAAATATTTTACCTAACGCAGAACATTTAATATTCTACTGTTCCCCCCCTCTTTTGGAATAAAAAAAAAAGAAAAGAAAATCGTTCTATTATCTACCCTCCCTTTCCATTCGGAACCGTTAACAGGCTGAAATTCCAGCGTGGAAACAATTTCCTGGGTCACGTCGGTGGCAGATCGCAGACGATTTTGGGACTGCTGCCAAAACATAGTTGGGATGTTTGAAGGTGTCTTCGTAGAAATAGGAATGACTTAAAGGTTGATGAAGTCCAGAGAGCGAAGCGTTTTGTTATTAGTCAGACGGAAATTGGGAAAACGTTCCATTAACTTCAACCTGTTTCGAATGTTCCAGACGCAGAAACATATTTCAAATTTTTAAATTCTTTTGGGAATCGTAAAAAAAAAGTTTTTCAGTCGAACACATTTCAAACATCTGTACCCGATTTTGGATAGATTTAAATTTTGTATAATTTATATTAAAAATTGTCCTTGTTTTGCGACGCATATTTTTGTATCTAAAAGTTTAAATTTTAAATTCTCTCTGGAGTTGCAAAAATAAGTTTTTTTGTGAAATATATTTCCCAAACCGTAAGGAATATCTTTACCCGAGTTTGGATACATTTAAATGTAGTATAATTTTTATTAAAACGTTTCTTAATGTAATATGTATTCTTTTTGTTTTCTATTGAAGTTTTGAATCTGTAATATGCTATTGTTAAAACATATGTTATCGATTTTGTAAAAAATTACAAAATACTTTTGTTATGAGAAATTTCTTTTCTTTATAAAATATTTTATGTATTATTGTTGTTGTTGTATTAGGCCATTAAGGTAAGAGGCTGCGATTGCTCTTGTTTTTCAGTGGCGCCATCTATGACCAACAATTCGATTTCTGCTACACCCATACGTCACAGCCGTTTATAGGGCGGGCCCATTCTCTCTTATCCACAGATCCTAATTTTGACATGAAACAGAGAATAATCAATCTCCAAAATTTGTTGTGGAAATATGGAGGACTTAGTGATTCGATAGGTTTAACGTGCTGCAGTCAACAATTTACTACACAGGGAGACTTCGGCCGGCTGGATTCGAACTCCTGTTCTCACGAACTTGAGTTTAGCTCCCTTCCAACCAGGCTATCCCGGCCCCATCTTATTTATTATTTTTTGGAAATAAGAATTAATTTTTTGACTCATTATTTTAATAAGTTTTAAAAATTAAGTTTTTTCGACAATATTTTTAGTATTACAGTTATAGTCGAAGAAGCAATATCTGTTGCACGACGGATAAAGATTTTTTCGACACTGTATGTTCACCCTAAGTCTTAAATCCTCGATTTGAATTTGAGGAATATTCAGTAAAAGTTATTCAGTAAAAGTGAGGAATATTCTGTAAATTTGAGGAGGAAAGTTCAGTAATGGAATATTCAGTAAAAATTAAATGAAGTCTTATTTTGTGTTCTATGTAGGTAGATGTTCTATATTCATCGGATGGAATCGATATGTTAACAATGTATCGATTAAAGAATTACTTTCGATATCAGAAAAATGCTTTTTTGCAAAAATTCTAAACTAACGGTGACGATTTGAGAATGAACTATCTTTTCTCAACTTATCAAATTGAATTTTAAAAATGTTCAGGTTAAGCAGCTTTCCAAGAAATAAAACCGAATCTTATTTTGCGTTCTATGTACGAACATTCGCGTCTGCTGTTGCAGGTGGAATCGATATCGATATCCTATCCAAGAAAAATTTCAACTGCACCTTTCTACATTATGAGCTTTCATGCTGTCTTTCTATAAAATACATTTTTGTTAACTTCATGAATATGGGAGTGATCCATATTTGTTGAGCTACACCAATACCATTAGAATGCTAGAGATCTCTCTGCCTTATATCCCAAAGCCTGCGGTCGGGGTTGAAGGAGGGGGAAGTGGGGGAGGTATAGTGGGTTGACGCATGCGCAGTTTATCATTTTTACGAGGATGCTATGGAGTGGATAAGGGATTAAAGATAGGAAGGAGGGATGCGGATCGATGGATGCAGGGAAGCTGAAGAGGTAAAGATGGGGATGCTACGGTTTCCGCCATTTCCCAACCGTTATTAGAACTTCAACTGACACCGAGAGACTTGCTTTTTCAGAAGGAAAAAAAAAAAAAAAGATTTTCTTTTTCACTTGTAGATAAAATGGCTCGCAGGCCGAGCAATAACAAGATTTGCGAAACAAGTCTTTTTCACAGTGCACATTTTTTTTATGAAAAAAATTGACGTGAAGTGTGGAAGACATTATCTTTAAATGACATTAGATATGGAATGTTTTGTTCTAAGTATTTTAGATTCGAATATACATAAAAAGAGCTATTTTATTGGCGAAATGATGGACCGCAGGCGGTACTTATTTCTCGATCGTTCCGATGAAGGAATGGCAACTTTGAATTTATTTTTGATTCGTAAAAATTTCTTATAGTGCAATTTAACTTAGTTAAATGGTTGCACTTTATTTTAAAAGTAATTTTTATGAAAAAAATTGACGTAAAGTGTGGTAGACATTATCTTTAAATGATGTTAGATATAAAAAAAAAGCTATTTTATTGTCAAAATGATGGACCGATGGCGGTACCTATTTCTCGGTCGTTCTGGTGAAAGAATAGCAACGTTGAACTTTTCAAACTTGTAAAAATTTCTTATAGTGCAATTTAGCTTAGTTCAATGGTTTCACTTTATTTTAAAAGTCCCTTTTAATGAAATAAAAATGACGTGAGGTGTGGAAGACATTACCTTCAAATGACATTAGATATGAAATATTTTGTTCTAAGTATTTTAGATTCGAAAATACATAAAAAAGAGCTATTTCTCGATCGTTCTGTTGAAAGAATAGCAACGTTGAGTTTTTTAAACCTGTAAAAATTTATTATAGTGCAATTTAACTTAGTTCAATGGTTGCTCTTTATTTTAAAAGTACTTTTTAATGAAATAAAATGACGTGAAGTGTGGAGGACATTACCTTCAAATGACATTAGATATGAAATATTTTGTTTAAAGTATTTTAGATTCGAAAATACATAAAAAAGAGCTATTTCTCGATCGTTCTGGTGAAAGAATAGCAAAGTTGAGTTTTTTAAACTGGTAAAAATTTATTTTAGTGCAATTTAACTTAGTTCAATGGTTGCTCTTTATCTTAAAAGTACTTTTTAATGAAATAAAAATGACGTGAAGTGTGGAGGACATTACCTTTAAATGACGTTAGATATGAAATATTTTGTTCTAAGTATTTTAGATTCGAAAGTACATAAAAAAGAGCTATTTTATTGGCGAAATGATGAACAGCAGGCGGTAGCGATTTCTGGCTCATTCCGGTGAAATAATAGCAACTATGAATTTATTTTAAACTTGTAAAAATTTATTATAGTGCAATTTGACCTAGTTTCAAATGGTTGCACTTTATTTTTAAGCTATTTTTTTTATGAAAAAAATTGACGTAAAGTGGAAGACATTGTCCTTCAATGACATTAGATATGAAATGAAGTATTTTAGATTTGAAAATACATAAAAAGAGCTATTTTATAGGCGAAATGATGGATCGCAGGAGCTAGCTACTTATTGCTCATTCCGGTAAAAGAATGGCAACTTTGAATTCCTTTTAAACTTGTAAAAATTTATTATAGTGCAATTCAACTTAGTTTAATGGTTGCACTTTATTTTAAAAGTATTTTTTATGAAAAAAATTGATGTAAAGAGGAAGACATTGTCTTTCAATGACACTAGATATGAAATGAAGTATTTCAGATTTGAAAATACATAAAAAGAGCTATGTTATTGTCGAAATGATGAACCGCAGGCGGTAGCTATTTCTCACTTCTTCCAATGAGAGAATGACAACTTTGACTTAATTTTAAACTTGTAAAAATTTATTATAGTGCAATTTAACTTAGTTTAATGTTTGCACTTTATTTTTAAGGTACTTTCTACTTCGTGAATAATTTTGAAATTCTTCAGGCAGCTTTAATCCAAATAAACTGTTGAAGTTCAAACTTTATTTTCACTGACTAATATTATTATGATATTTAATTCAATATAACTTTCTTAGCAACCGTAATTGTTTGATATAAAGTTAAATTTTTTAAAATTTTAGTTCGTATCTTTCACGAAATTTTTGCCAGTTTTTTAATCTTTCCAGTTTTATAATCATCTTCGTGAAAACAACATTGCATTACGTTAGATACTTCTTTAGATTAATCATGCTGGTTTATACTTAAAAAATAAAATTAAAAAAAGCATATAAAAAGAAGTGAAATAATTTATTTAAGAAAAAAGCAAACGAAAAGTTTGAAAAGATCTCATTTTCAGCAATTATTTTAAAGTTTGAAAACTATTTTGAGTGAATCAAGAAGTTTAAAAACCCTCTTGAATGAATCAAGAAGTTTAAGAACCCTCTTGAATGAATCAAGAAGTTTAAAAATCATCTTGAATGAATTTTACTAACCTATAAATCAATATAGTCTACGCTGTTTAGTACGACCCTCCATTAGTGAGAAACATCCATTATAATGACCGTTACATAAAGTTCCGTTTGCTGTTCTAGAGAAGCAATGCTATTTTAACATTCATTAGAAAGTCCGAAGCATTCTTTCCAATATTGTGACCGAAATTTCGCATCATTTTTCCTTAATTCCCAGAAAATCACTCCAAAAACTCTCCACTTTTAGCTCAGATATTTTTTTTTCATTAACAACGAATCAATGAATAGCAAAATTCTTGGGAAAAATATTCAAACCACGTGTCTTTACTGTTACCGTACAATAAACAGGAAACATCTTGACTTCACCACCAAGTCAATATTCTCGATGGTCCAATCCAAACATTTTGATGGTTTACGATGGTTTCAGTGAAATTCACGATGTTCCAACATTTTCCATTACGCGTTCATGGTTTTTGATATGTCAACAAACTTCCGCCATTCCATGATGGAAAATGCTACTTCAATACTATGATGGTTAACCATCAAGAGAAGTTTGATTCTCACGGACCAGCAATCCATGGTGATCCGTGATGGTCCATGATGGTTCCAACTATACATTTCTATGATGGTTTAATGGGAATTATGGTTGTTTCAGCAGGAATATACCATCGAAACAATTTTTTTTGTTTATTTTTTGTGTTGGCTGATCATAAATCAGTCTGAATTCTTTCATTGGAGTTCATGATCGTTCCAACATTTGATTTCTAAGAAACTATGATGGAAATTTTTGATGGTTCAACAAGAGCAAACCATCAAAACAATTTGCTATTGTTGTACTATCATAAATCAGTCCGAATTCCTACATTGGGGTAATGATTATGTTGGTCCACCAATAGGAAACCGTCAAAAATATTGACTTGGATATGAATGAAGAAAGAGTGGTAGCAACAGTAGCTCCCGAATTCCCCATGGAAACTCACCCTGAGTCACAGTTCAAAACAGGTTTTACGAGAGCAACTCCTGGTTCGATTTGAAAATTTCAATTCACCATACACGCAACTGCGTCTTGGGTTCCATCTCACTTTCGGTTTCTTTTTCGTTGGTTCCTTGGACCAACTCATAAGTGAGAGGTCACTTTTGTTCCACTATTCCAATTATTCAGAAAAGAATAATTGTTATCGTGTTTGATTGCGGCGGGTCTGTATATATTTCAGTGTGTGTATATTTTACAGATAAAATGTACAGAAAAATTCATTTAAAACCCTATCTTCAAAATAACTTTTGGCTCTCATTGGGCCAATATTCATGGCTCAGCAAGGGTTCAAAGGACCTTTGTTTTTCCGATATCGGCCTTACATCGAATCTTCCTATTCACCCTTATATTTCACAGCCACTTTACAGCCAGTATCGGTCCTACATAGAACTGTCACATTCTCCCGATATTTTACATCCATTATTTAGCCAATGTATGCCCTATATAGGCCATTCTAGGACCAATATCGAAGAATCTAGGCATCCCAATATGGGTCCCTCGGTGCGTGTTCTTATAGGAACCATATCAGGCCAATTTTGAACCTAACTGGGGCCAAGGTAAAATTATTGATTACTATATTCGAAATTCTATTTTCTAAGACTTTGCAGATTGAGAAAAGAGTGTGTATTTACAATCATATTTTCTTGTGATATCTTCTATAATTATATTTAGTACGTGATATTTTTTTTAAGCCATAATTAGTCCACTAGAGATTTTGTTCTAGCTTTGTTTAGTTCAAACGATATTTTGTACACACGATACTTAGCCCACGCGATATTTTGTCCCATGCAGTCGTTCTCTGTACTTCTCTATCTTAAATTCCAACTCATTTTAACTCACCCAAAATCGTACTCTGAAAAATCACAAGTGTGCATCTCCATCGTGCAATCATTTCTAAGATCAAGCACGATAAGCCCGTACTAATCCCAGTCTATAAATATAAAACCATTAATTTATAGACTATAAATGAAAACTATTAATAATTTATAAACCATTAATTTATAGACCATTAGTTCTCACCGTTCTATTAATTAATAATTTTTTTTTTCGATTATGCGTCTTTCACGCATTTTCTCATTACATCCTTTGAGTTACTTTGTATCCAGTCCAATGAGTTACAAAATAACGGAGTTAATCTCATTGAATAATCCTTGCATGATATTATATTGAACGCAAACAAACTAAAATATATTGGAAGGAGGAAGGGGGGGGGAGAGAGATTGACGACACAAATTACGTTTTGCGGCAATAACAATAAAAATAAGAGACAAATTGGTGACGGATCTTCCATGGAATCATTTTTTTTTCTTTCTTCTGCTGCGAGAGATGTTCATCAGGAGGATACAAATCGTTATTTTTCTCCCGCAAAAACGATGCAATCGCTTGGAGATAGGGGACTCTACACATATTAATCGGTGATGATTTGAATAGATTTCTTTATGGATCGTGTGACACTTCTCCTAAAAATTCGTTCGAAATTGATCCATAATATTGGAGCCATAATATAGTATGAACAGTATCCCAGATATCAAAATAAGGTTTATTTTCCCTCAGCGAAAATCTCGCCCAGAAAGCATGTAACCTTACGGCAACCTTGTGGTCGGAATTTTCTTTTTATTGTCACGAAAATGTTTGTATTAAAAACCTTTTGTCAATAAAGTAAAAATATTGCAGTCTCAAACCTTTTTTCAATGAAGTAAAATTATTGCAGATTTAAACCTTTTTTCAATAAAGTAAAAATATTGCAGTTTTAAACCTTTTTTCAATAAAGCAAAAATATTGCAGTTTTAAACCTTTTTTCAATAAAGTAAAAATATTGCAGTTTCAAACCTTTCGTCCTGAAAGGATTAAAAATTATTTTTTACTCAGGTTCATGATGACGTGTTAGCTGACGTCACACTAGCGATAGGATCAAATTGCATTGTCCGTTAAAATTTTATAAAAAGGTGGATTGTAGCCGAGCATACAAGACTTCGCCAAAAGAAACCTTATAATTACCTAGATATAACGTTATTTTCACCTTGAGACTAGCTTTATTAAAGGATTTTTTCACGCTTGAAAACCCTGAGACAACCTCGATTTAAGGTTTTTATATAGAAGGTTGATTTCCAAGGTTTTGGATTAGGGTAATGTGCGTAGAATGGAGCAGATTGTCACAGATCTCGTTTTAAGGTTAGAAGGTTTACACGTAAACAGCATAACAAACCTTTTTAGGTTTGCATGAAAAGGTTTTTTCTGAGTTTAAAAAAACCTTATTTCGCTATCTGGAATGTAAACCCAAAAAGGTTTTTTACGTGGTTTACGTGTAAACCTTCTAATCTTAAAATGAGATCTGTCACAATCTGCTCTATTCTACGCACAAAACCCTAATCCGAAACCTTGGAAAACAGTTATCTATAGAAAGACCTTAAATCGTGGTTGCTTTATCGTGAAAGAAATCCTTGAATGAAGCTCGTCTTAAGGTGAAAATAATCTTAAATCTAGGTAATTATAAGGTTTCTTTTCGCAATATCTTGTATGCTCTGCTAAAATCCACCTTGTCATGAAATTTCAATGGACAATTGAACCTATCGCTAGTGTGACGTCAGCTAAAACGTCATTATGGACCTAAGTAAAAAATAATTTTTAAAAAAGCTTTAAAAATCGTTTTTAATCCTTTTAGGATGAAAGGTTTGAAACTGCATTATTTTTGCTTTATCGAAAAAAGGTTTTTAATACAAACATTTTCGTGACAATAAAAATAAAATTTCGGCACAAGGATGTCGAAACCGTTATACGCTTTCTGGGGATTATTTCGAGGCTGTTTCACTAATTACTAAGGCCCGGATTTTGATGATATTTGTATTTTTTTGCATTTTTTGCATTTTTGGATAGTTTTTGTCTTTTAGAGCATTTTTTTAGATTTATAGGGCTTTTTTCTTTAAACTTTGGGGTGTATTTTGCATTTTAATGAATTTTTTAAAGTTTTTTTTTTAATTTTTTCCAATTTTCATTATTTTTTTTAATCAATTTTCATTATTACACTGGCTTCCAAACAATGAAGAAAATCTATAGGATATTAACAGGTGAAGCAAAATCTTTTCAAATTGAGGAAGAATTGTCAGTAAGTGAGACCGTCCTTTTCAAGTACGCACCTATAACATCAGTAGACGTTGAAAGAAGCTTCTGCAGGAATGAAAATTTACTTTCAGACAAGAGACGCTCGTTTACATTTCAAATTATCAAAAAACATTTAATAATCCAATGTAATTCTGATATTTAGTAATATTATGAGATGGAAGTTGTTATATCCATTAAAGTTTCTATACAAAATAAAAATATTTTGGTGTCAATATATTTTCCTTTTTTTGTTATTTTAGGATATAAAACATATTTTTCAAACTTTAATGAACGTAGAACAAGTATTGCATTGCTTTATATTTTTTAAATGACTCATAATAATTTTAAAGAGCAAAACATTTTTTTAATTCAATATTTTTACTTTATTTAAGGCATTTTTGCGCAATTTTTGCATTTTTAAGGGCATTTTTTGCCCTTCTTAAGGGCATTTTTTGCACTTTTTAAGGGCATCAGTTGAGAATTTTTAGGTAATCAAAATCCGGGCTCTACTAATTACTGATGAAATACCTTTCACTCAGGGCAAAACTACAATCTAGCCATCTTGTTGCAAAGCGATTTAGAACGGAACTTGTGTTTAAGAAGTTATTTAGATTTTTTGAAAAATCACCAATTTGGCGAGATTTTTCCACCAAGATTGAAAACTGTCAGAAGTGATGAATAATTCGCAATTGTTGTAATTGTTTATGAATTCAGGTAATGCTGCGTTTAGTATTACTTTAAATATATAAAAAAAATTGAAGCACTGTTCATTATTATCAAACCATGGCTTTTCTTTACATTGATGTTGTACGCTTTTTTCAGAACTACATAACTGCTAAGAACTCACGGCACCACCAAATTGGGGAGATTTTTTCCACCAAGATTGAAAATTGTAAAAAATGATGAATAATTCACAATTTTTGCAAGATCTTATGAATTCCGTTAAAGCAGCGTTTAGCATAACTTAAAATATTAAAAAAAAAATTTAAAGCACAAGCTGTTCATTTTCACCAAACCGTGGTTTATATTAATGTTTTGTTCCTTTTTCAGAACTGGATGTTGACAGTCAAGAATTAAGTGCTGAAAACTCACGGCAATTAGCATGGCATTCAGAGAAAAAAAAGTGGAAAAATCTTTTGTATTTACTGACAAAAAGTGAAGTTCATGGTTTTTAATATTTAAAAACAAAAAACTAATGCCAACTTTATCTTTTTTCTCTCTAACGCTAATGTTTGTGAGATATAATATTTTAATATAGAACATTCACTTTTTTATTAGTATGACTATAAATTATAAACAGAGTCATATTTTTGCATTTTTAATTTCGAATATGTTACTTATTATTATTATTTCTTTTTAAAGTGAAAAATCTACTTTTTGTATAGAATTGCTCCATAGCTACTGTTGTATAGAATTGCTTACTTTTTAACTTAAATGTATTGTCATCAAAATCTAAACAAAAAATCTTATCTTTAAATTTTTATCTTGCAAACGTTAATGTATGAAGCACAATATTTAATCAGCGACATTTTTATTTTTAGTATGGCTATCAGTTTAGAACAGAGCCATTACTTTTGCGTTCTAAGTTTCGTGTAAGTTAATCTGTTTTACATTTAATGGAAAATTTGCTTATTAATACTTAGTTTAAAAACTTCCCATTTACACCAAATAGAATCACACTAATTCATAATTTAAAATGAAAAGGAATGAACATAACTAAAGCTTAATAATATAATATAAACAATTATAAAGCTTAATTAAGGAAAAATTCCTTTTAAACAAGAGTGAAATGCGTTCGCCATTTTAAATTTTAGTTTTAATTTTCGATTTTTTCGCTCTCCTTTGCTTTGCTCTTAAAAGTTTTTTTTGATGACAGGGTAAACTATAATTAGGCAGTAGTATACCTTTAAAAAAGGGGTGAAAATGGTATCTCGCTTTATTAGATGATGAGAATTAGTGCTTGTTCTTCTTTTATTTTACCCATAGGCAAAATGGGTCTTGGTTTAGATTTGATGGCGTCCACACACTTTTCAACTTTGTTCAAGAGTAATAGTAAACAGTGCGCATGCGTTGTAGTGGTGACCGCTGCTGTTTTTCCTTTTATTTTCACTAGCAGGCATTTATTATGTATTTACATAATAATTATTTAAAGTATTTTTATATTCTTTTTATTATTAACGTATAATGACTGGCTTGACAGTGATTTCAATATAAATATGAATACTGAAGAAGGAAAAGTATTTTGTGACGTCTTGAAACACGTACATAGGCAGGATTTGAAATACCAATCTGACGACAAATATCAATTGGAGACAGTTTTTGCAACCCATGATTTGAAATGTTGCTGGGTTTAACAGAGTCAATCCAGAAAGAAAAAGCATTTGACCAATGGGTAAAAAGTGATTGTAATATAATGCGATCACAATTTTTACTTTGAGTTTGTTTTTGAAGTATAGGTATAAACTGAAAATGATTGAAAAAATCCTAAATTCATTGAAAGGAAAACTAAAGAGAAACGCTATAAAAATCGAAAATTGCTAGTTTTTTTTTTAATTCTAATTTATTCTTTTTTCTTCTTTTTTTTCAGAACTTCTTCGAATTTTTTTTCAAACGTGCATAGCAATACAATTGTTGGTTAATCAGTTTGTGTTTCATAAAATTTAATTGTTGTTTCTCCGAAGAATGTAGAGTTTTTAGTATTTATCCCATGAAATTCAGTTCGTATTTACACCTATCACGTGACTGGGGTTAATATGTCAACGGCCCCCTAAAGGAGGATGGAGAGGAGGGAGCTGATCCAATATGGCGGACGTGCGTGGTAGGAAACACCGATGAATGTCTCTCGCTGGGAGAGATGACAAGAGGTATGTTTGATCATTAGTTATGGCTCTGTTGTGATGCCACAGTTTTTTAGCATAAAAACGTTCCTCACAATGAGTTGAGTTTAGTTGTTCACTTCTCTTTTTTTGCTTTGTTGAACCGATGTTGTGTAAGGAAAGGGAATTTTTTAGAGTATTCAACAGCAATTTTAATTATAGAAATGTCATTTAA
>NC_092208.1:10090486-10140593 GCF_043381705.1 Parasteatoda tepidariorum | reverse complement strand
TTTTTTCAATAAAGTAAAAATATTGCAGTTTCAAACCTTTTTTCAATAAAGTAAAAATATTGCAGTTTCAAACCTTTTTTCAATAAAGTAAAAATATTGCAGTTTCAAACCTTTTTCTCAATAAAGTAAAAATATTGCAGTTTCAAACCTTTTTTCGATAAAGTAAAAATATTGCAGTTTCAAACCTTTTTTTCAATAAAGTAAAAATATTGCAGTTTCAAACCTTTCGTTCTAAAAGGATTAAAAATTTTTTTTTACTTAGGTCCAAAATGACGTGTTAGCTGACGTCACACTAGCGATAGGATCAAATTGCATTGTCCATTAAAATTTCATAATAAGGTGGATTGTAGCTGAGCATACAAGACTTTGCGAAAAGAAACCTTATAATTACCTAGATATAAGGTTATTTTCACCTTAAGACGAGCTTCATTCAAGGATTTTTTCACGCTTGAAAACCCTAAGACAACCTCGATTTAAGGTTTTTATATAAAAGGTTGATTTCCAAGGTTTTGGATTAGGGTAATGTGTGTAGAATGGAGCAGATTGTCACAGATCTCGTTTTAAGGTTAGAAACTTTACACGTAAACCGCATAACAAACCTTTTTAGGTTTGCATGAAAACTGTTTTTGCTGAGTTAAAATAAACCTTATCTTGCTATCTGGGATGTAAAAGTAAAAAGGTTTTTTAACGTGGTTTACATGTAAACCTTCTAATCTTAAAGTGAGATCCGTCAAAATCTGCACTATTCTACGCACAAAACCCTAATCCGAAACCTTGGAAAACAGCGAACCTTAAATCGAGGTTGCTTTATCGTGGAAAAAATCCTTGAATGAAGCTAGTATTAAGGTGAAAATAATCTTAAATCTAGGTAATTATAAGGTTTCTTTTCGCAATATCTTGTACGCTCAGCGAAAATCCACCTTGTCATGAAATTTCAATGGATAATGCAATTTGATCCATCCTATCGCTAGTGTGACGTCAGCTAAAACGTCATAATGGACCTAAGTGACGATATTTTTTAAAAAAGCTTTAAAAATCGTTTTTAATCCTTTTAGGATGAAAGGTTTGAAACTGCAATATGTTTGCTTTATTGAAAAAAAGGTTTTTAGTACAAACATTTTCGCGACAATAAAAAGAAAATTTTGATACAAGGTTGCCGAAACGTTACATGCTTTCCGAATATTATTATGAAGCTGTTTCACTAAGGACTGTTGAAATACCTTTCACACGCGACAAAACTACTATCTTGCCATCTTGTCACAAAGCGCTTTGGAACGGAACTTGTGTTTCTGAAGTTATTTAGATTTTTTGAAAAATCACCAATTTGGCGAGATTCTTCCATCAAGATTGAAAACTTTCAGAAGTGATGAATAATTCGTAATTGTAGCAATTTTTCGTGAATTCAGGTAATGCTGCATTTGGTATTTCATTTTATAACCGCCGTTGAACAGCCGGCCTTTTTTTGGGTTTACGACTATTAGTGTTCAATTCTGTAACCTTGTCATTTTGAACCAATCCAGAAGACAAGGAAACTCCTGGATCAGTACTCCAATAGGTATGATTTGTTATGGGAACATAGAGGACTTGTGACCCGACCCCATTTTGGGTTTACTACTACTAATGTTCAACTCCACAACCTTGTAATTCTGAATCATTCCAGAAGACCAGGAAACTCCTGGATCAGAACCCCAATAAGAAATGATTTGTTATGAGAACATGGAGGACTTGTGACTCAGCAGATTTAACGTGCATCAGTCACCATTTACTACACGGGGAGTCTTCGGCCGGTGGGGATCGAACCCACGACCTCTTGGACATGGATCCAGTGCCCTACCAACCTGGCTATCCCGGCCTTAGTATTACTTTGGATGTAAAAAAATTGAAGCACAAGCGCTGTTAATTGTCACCAAACCGTGGTTCTTCTTTATATTGGTGTTTTGCATCTTTTGCAGAACTAGATGCTAACAATCCAGAAGTAATTGCTGAAAACTTACAACAATTAGCATGTTCTTCAGAAGAAAAATAAAGAAACTTAAAAATCTTTTGCATTTACTGACAAGAAGTGAAAATCACTGTTTTTAATGTTTAAAAACAAAAACTGATGCTGATTTGTGATGGAAGATTTATTTAGTTCAAAGGTATTATCGTCGTAATCCAAACAAGTAACTTTATCTTTTTTCTTTCTAACGTTAATGTTTGTGCGATATAATATTTTAATATACAATCCCTGGCCAAATTATTGAAAGCACTGTAAGATTCTATGTAAAATCTTAATTATCAGGTGATACTATACAGTTTTATTGTTTTTATGTGACTGAAACCGGTTTGCAGTTGGTTACATTCGTGTATCAATTGGTTAACATTATAATGCAATACGTTAAAAATAAATACTAATAGGAAGTTTATAAAAAAATCTCCCAAATAAAGACCCATTACATGTATGTTTAAATATAAAAGTATAGCCTATAAACTCGTGCAAAACATGTCATTATTAAAACACTACAGTGTGTCTACTAATTTGGTCTAATTATTACAATATACTAATAAAATAACTGATATAATAAATATTCTATATCTATATAATACATCGTCTAATTTATCCTATCGTCGAATTTATATTATATATCGTCTAATTTAACTGATTGATACACGAACGTAAACAAGTGCAAACCGGTTTCAGTCGCATAAAAATAATAAAGCTGTATAGTATCACCTGATAATTAAGATTTTACATAGACTTTTATAGTGCGTCTAATAATTCGGCCAGGGACTGTACCTTAAGAAAAGGGATAAAAATGGCAGCTCGCTTTTTTAGATGATGAGAATTAGTGCTTGTGTTTCTTTTTCTTTTAACTTCTTCGAACTTTTTCTCAAACGCGTACAATACAATTATGGGTTGATCAGTTTGTGCTTGGGCTTCATAAAATGTAACGTTTCTTCGAAGAATATAAAGTTTTTAATATCTACCCCATGAAATTCAGTTCGTATTTACATCTATCACGCGACTGGAGTTAATTTGTCAACGGCCCCCTAAAGGAGGATGGAGAGGAGGGAGCTGATCCAATATGGCGGACGTGCGTGGTAGGAAACACCGATGAATGTCTCTCGCTGGGAGAGATGACAAGAGGTATGTTTGATCATTAGTTATGGCTCTGTTGTGATGCCACAGTTTTTTAGCATAAAAACGTTCCTCACAATGAGTTGAGTTTAGTTGTTCACTTCTCTTTTTTTGCTTTGTTGAACCGATGTTGTGTAAGGAAAGGGAATTTTTTTGAGTATTCAACAGCAATTTTAATTATAGAAATGTCATTTAAAGACTTAATTATCTTTTTTTTCCCCGGATTGACATTTCAATTTAGAAGAAAGGAAGATAGCTTAAAAAGTATAAAATTATTCTTCCTTTTGAGTATAGATAGATTTCGAAATTGTTTGGAGTTTCTTTGAAATAAATCTGTTTTCGCAATGGAAAAAATTGAACATTTTGAAGAAACGCAATTAAGATATGATCAAATTAAACGTTTTTTCTCCGTAAAAGGCGTATTGTTGCTAAAAATATTTATAGTTATTATACTTAACCGTAAAGAATCCCACATTCAGTCTTAACAGCTCGATTTTATTTATTCAGCAATTTTTGAGCTTCATTTTTGAGTTACATTGTCGAAATCATGAGATTTTTCACTCCATCTCAAATATTTTGTCAATACAAACGTCGTTAATTTTAATGCATTCTGGTTGTCTTCCAGCAATTTTATATATAATTTTAAAAACATTTTGCACAGTGTTACGGGATAGTACAGGGGTTAGTGCACTCACCAGTCAAGTAGATATCTCGGCTTTGATTTCTAGCTAGAAATAAGTAACTACTCCTTCTTACTCCTTTTATTTTATGTTGCATTTTACAATCAACTGAGTTAATCGGTGTGTTGGGTCAAGCTAAATATTTTTGACGAAATGTGCATTTTCAGATAGGTGAAGATAGCAATATCTTCAGTTTAACGAAGTGTTTTTTTGGAGCATTTCCCAAGTAGCTTTTTAGTCAATGACAAGCAATATCTATCAAATGAAGATATCAATCAAGATAGCAATATCTTCAGTTTAACGAAGTGTTTTTTTGGAGCATTTTCCAAGGAGCAGTTTAGTCACTGACGTTGAGAAGTTTCTTTAATTTTAAGTAGCAATTTGTTTTACTATTTATTTCATGTGTAATATTACTAATTGAATAATTATATAGTAATGATATATTTCTAAGTAAAGTGCACAAAATAAAGTAATACTTCTAAATAATACTTTATACTTAATACTTTTAAAGGATTTCTATGTACTGAAATAAAATTTAAATATTTTAAGAAACAACTCTCAGATGTGCAAATCAATTTGTGCAAATCATATTTTAAGTTAGTAAATCAGGCACGAAATCGTACTTTCTCTAAATGAACATGGCTTTCTTCCGATAGTTTATTATTTCGGGCCCAAAAAATATGGAGGATAGCTGAAATCTGAAAAACATCGTCACAAAAGTTTAATCTGGGCAGCTGCTGAAAAATTTATTCCTTAAATACTTTTTTCCCCTTTTTTGCATATTTTGCCCGAAACATATGTCAGTGAATCAAACAATTTTTGCATTCAATTATAAAACTTGTTATTTCAAAGATAATCCCAAGCAGAAATGATTTTTTGAGTCAAATTTATTATTTTTCTTATTGCTTAATTTAAGAGCCACTTTTTTTTTTTAAATAAAATTGGGTTTGGATAGTCAGTAGGATATCACTTTGGATATCATATAGGCTTGGATAGTCAGTATTTTTGGTCCTTTATGTAAGACTGTCAGGCACATGCTTTATTTTTGCGAAAATTTTTTTTTCTCTAAGTTTTGGGAATTAAAACTGTGGAATTTTGAGATAAACACGTCGATTTACACAAGCAAGTGACAATATTTCTTTTGAAACGAGTGAATCACAGCACTGAGCGTTATTTTATGTCTTACTACGATTACACTAATTATTAATACTAGAATTACCTACGGATTTTTCTTTTGAATAGGTTAGTACGACATCGTGATGATTTTCTTTACTTTTCGTTTATCTGGACTCAAGCACAAAATGTCCACCAACTTTTTTTTAAATTATTTTTTTTAAACACACAAAAACGAAATAAAATTTAAAAAAAATGAAATAGAAAAGATAAATAGTTAAATTTTCCTTCTAGTAGTCCGGCTAACTAAAAAGTACCAGATTTTCTATAATTTAGTCCTGTTTTGTATGCATACCCTGATACCCTTCTTAAAATGAAGTTCTAAATATGTATATGAAATGCACTCGGTGAAATCTTTAGCTGTACATAGTACTGTGAATGACCGAAATCGGTGGCTGCTGACTTCCACCGGTGAATGTTGACAATCACATAGTCGCTTTGGTAAATGGCCGAAAAATATATACTAGGTCTAATTAAGTGCTATATTCATTTGCCCGGTATACCCTACACTGATGTTTTTTTAAGGTTCAATGTCACTGCCCAGTATACATTTTCTGGGTATGCCCAGCACTGATGTTTTTTTAAGGTTCAGTGTCACTGCCCGGTATACATTTGTCCAGTATACCCTACACTGATGTTTCTCCTAACCTATCCTCAGCAGATATTTAAATATTGAATAAATATCACAATATCAACGAATAAATCAATAACAAATCGGATATAACAAATATTTCGGACATTCGCGACTATGTGATTGTTAACATTCACCTTTGAAAGTCGACATTTTCTTGATTTTGGTCATTCATGGTAGCATTTCAGGCACTGTCACATTTACGCGGACAGTAAAATGCTTATTACCACTGTACCTTTTATTAGTTTATTAAATATCTATTACAATAATGCTTTAACTACACATTACTATAATTAATTAAACATGACTGAAGTCAATAATAATGGTTTGGCCTTTTCTTAATGGTCTTACCCAAGGGAATAGTATCCAAATTTCCCTGGTTTACTTTTTAAAATAGTTTGAAAATACTGCAGGCATTAAACAAAATTAAATTATGGAATTAAGGGATAACACCATATAAAGAAATGCAAGCTTTATTTATCATAATTGAAACAGCAATCGTGAACGGAAATAATTTGCGCTTTAACTCGATGTTGATGTTGTTTTCTACTGCAGATGCTGTTATTTAGTGCATGCATATTTTTATTCAATGTTGTTTAGTTTTTCATGAGTATGTCTGCTCATTCACGTAATATTTCAGTTTTCAGTTCTTTCTAGCCAACGTGAACAAGAAGTTTCATTGATTTCATTGACAATGTGCGCAGTAGTGTTGTATATAATATCGATAGATGGGTTGAAGTTAGTTGGATTTTCATTGGGCTTTCGTATGTTTTAATGGCGGGTAACGTCCTTAACCATCTCGAGACATTTTTGTGTGTTCTGTGGACAGAAAGGTTTAGAAACAGTATTCAAACTCTAGACTCAGTAATTAGGAATTGAACCAGTGTTACCATGGTTCAAAATATATGAAATATTGCTGCAAGTTGTGTAATTTGAGAAAAATTGAAAAATGGTACAAAAAATTTAATCATTATTTTTAAAGAAAAATAAATTTTAAAAAATGCTTCTCGTTTTAAACCATCCAGGTGCGTGTAATCCTTTACCACAACTCCATATATTTTTTTTTGGCAATATTTAAAGCTTTGTTCCCACCAACTATTTTCTCCAAGTATTTCCATTATTTTCTACGAACATTTTTTAAAAAAAAATGCTTCTGGTCTTAGATCCTTCAAATGCGTGTAATCCTTTACCACAATTATCAATGTATACTTATTTTTTCGGCAACATTCATAGCTTTGTTCACCCTAACTACTTTCTCCAAGTATTTTTATATGGAAAAAAATTGAAAAAATGCTTATGGTTTTAAACCATCCAAGTGCATGTAATCCTTTCATACCTAAACCATTCAAATGCGTGTAAATATGTGGTTTCAATACGTGTACCACTTATCGAAACGTGGTACTGATTCATTCAAATACGTGGTTTCCTAAACCATTCAAATACGCGTAATCCTTTACCACAATTATCAATGTATACTTATTCTTTCGGCAGCATTTAAAGCTTTGTTCCCACCAACTACTCAATACTACTTAAGTATTTTCATTATTTTTATAGGAAAAAAATGAAAAAATGCTTCCGGTTTTAAACCATCCAAGTGCGTGTAATCCTTTACCACAATTATCAATGCACTATACTTATTTTTTTGGCAACATTCATAGCTTTGTTTTCCCTAACTACTTTCTCCAAGTATTTTTATAGGAAAAAAAATGAAAAAATGCTTATAGTTTTAAACCATACAAGTGTGTGCAATCCTTTACCACAATTTTCAATCTATAATTTTTGGGCAGCATTTAAAGCTTTGTTCCCACCAAACTACTTTCACCAAGTATTTGCATTATTTTTATCGAAAGAAAAAAATTAAAAAATACTTATGGTTTTAAACCATCCCGGTGCTTGTAATCGTCTACCATAACTATCAATAAATACTTATTTTTTGGCAACATTAAATGCTTTGTTTACTTCTCCCAAGTATTATCACCAGAAAGAGCACCCAGCAACTGGCAAAGTTGGTTCCGTAATGCATGGCGATTGGTGGATTCCTTTTTAGCATTCTGTAGTTGAGAAGTATTGCCACTTGAGAATCATTAATAACCGGGGCATAATGCGGAGGGCGAAAGGACGAATGGGATTGCATTCCGGAGTCTCTCTGTAAAGTGGTTGCACGTGATGCCGGGGACCAGTAATCAGTGTTGCCTTAACAAGCCGGAAGAGTCCCGAATATGAATGACGTCTACATCGGATAATGCATCCCAATTTCGAACACTGAGTGGAACATTCGCAGTTTTATTCGTCTCCGCGGATCTCATGAATTTAGGAGTTCGTTATGGGGTTCTCCAGTTTCTGGGATCTCTTGGCAATTACCGCTTACGCTTTTATTCACGGCTCCGTTGGTTTGACAGGTGAGAAGTGGATCGGGATTTTAGGAGAATTCTTCCGGACTGCTTATCCCGGAAGGTATTCTCCCGTTTTTTTATAACTGGAATTATAAAGATTTGATTCGCAGCAACTGAATTGAAGATCGAGGGTATTAATTAAGTTTAATTATTTATTTTTAAGACATCACGAGTGGAATTTTCTCGAAACGTTTTCTCTTAATTTATCCCCTTACGATTTATCTCTGATTAATAAGGTACTTAACTTCAATAAATTAGATGGATCCCGGATCGTGACACTTTTCCAATCAAGTGAATTTGTGCTGTAATAGACTGGTGTAAGAAAATAAGAGAATTTGCAGACTTGGTCGATTATCTCTAGAACTACTTGGACGATTTTTATGAAATTTGATACATTAATACAATACAAAGCACATAACCATTCAACAATTGTAATGCACACGCATGACCATGCGTAGCAATCGTTGTAGTCGGAAGGTATGAAATTGCCACAATACAATCCAGGCCAATTGCCACAGGATATGATAAACCGCCTTATTTCAAGTATGAAATCACGCTACAAGGCCTGCATATCTGTAAGAGGAGACCATACCCTCTATTAACCCACTTTTTGTTTATTCTGCAACCGCTGTTTCATACCTTCCGACTTCAACGAGTGTTACGCATGATCATGCATGTGTATTACAATTGTTGAATGGTTATTTGTTTTGTATTGTATCAATGTATTTACATATCAAATTGCATTAAAATCGGTCCAGTAGTTCTGGAGATAATCGATCAAGTCTGCAAATTCCCTTAATTTTTTACACCAGTGTAGTCTAAAATACAAATTTGCTTAAAAATATATTTACAGCAGAAATAATTAAAAAAAATATGCATTATACGTTCAGATAATTAAAATCTGTACTATGGAGTCCCACAAAAGTTTTTTTTATTTATTTTCTCGACAGTTTCCATTTCTCAAATTTGTCATTAAAGCTCGCTTCTGCTAAGTCTTATAAACATGACAAATGTGTTTAAGCTACTTTCTGCGAGGTAAAAAAGATTGTGCTTCCAACTATTTGTTAGAAATAAAAGACGTAACAATCTTATGTACACATTTATGGCTATATTGGACAGTATTTCTTTGCTATCCTGCGTGCCTTCATCGTCTTTTCAAGCTATGTTTGAAAGAAATATTACTGATTTTATTGAGTATCCTACACACGTTTCAGTAGCCAATATAGTTTCGAATAGGTAAAAGCATAGTTAGCTTACACGTTCGTGGTCACATAGCTATTTTCGATTATTCGGTAGCAAACTTACAAAACAACAAGCGTGTAGAGCTAGTCCAATTCCAAGCCACTTCCTTGTGGGATTTTATTTTGTTTTATAACCACCATTGATCAAGTCGTCCCAATTCTGAGTTTACGACTGCCAATGTTCAACTCAGTAGCCTTGTAATTTTGAACCCAACCTACCCGGATGCTCACCGAAAGGGTATCCGGGAAATACTGTTTCATATAGTGTGTGGTTGAGCAACCTCAGTACGTAACCGACAAATTGAAGGGATGTCGACGATGAAGGGTAGCACAGTAACGACGATTTTTTTATAACCATCGTCGAAATGCCGACCCAATTTTTGTGTTTACAACTATTAATGTTCAACTCCGCAACCTTGTAATTTTGAACTCAATCCAGAAGACAAGGGAACTCCTGGATCTTGTATTGGGAGAAATTTGCCTTCGTGGTGGACTTTTTGATTTAACTAACTTGCATTTGCGTTACATGGAGAGGAAGACCACGAGAATATCCCACGGGTAGCCTGACGGCAAGGGGACTCTAACCCATGATCCGTCTACCATTGAGGATATTTCGTGTCATCACTGTGGTCGGTGCAAGCCGGATGCGGATTCGTATCAACCAGTCATCGCTGGAATTCGAATCCGGTTCACCTCATTGGAAGGCAAACGCTCTATCCCATGAGTCATCGCGGCTCGAGTATCAACGATTGTCAAAAGAGGCCACTGAAAGTCCTCAGTCGTAAAGGATGTTAAATGCCCACATACTGTCAGAGTGTCGCACGCGAAAAGCGCCACTGCAGCTATCATTACAGGCTCGTCCTTCAACCGGAGGGCGTAAAGATTTATTGAAAATTCACAAGACAATTACAAAATTGTGTACAAACATAAAATAGTGACAATTACAACAAAATTAAAGGATAGGTATAAAGATTATTTGTGGCGTAACAGGGTCCGGAAGTCAATCAATCTATTTGACAGATTAACTTTTGAATTGGCAATTAAAGATGTACGGATGTATAGATGAACCGTGTCAGTGAAAATTACAGGTGAGTAATTGAAATTACAGTTCTGCTCGATTTGATACATGGAAGTAATTTAAAAGATGTACAGACAATTGTGACCCCCCAAAAAAGCATATATACATTATGATGCATCTGCAGGTAGGGTTACAATAAATTTAAGGTCTCCATCAAACAGAATGAAAAAACGTGTCTTCTGTAATGCATTTGATACGCCATCTTGATCGTTTGCACAAGTTTATATAAACTCCCCAAAAAAGCAGAAATTCGCCGCTTATTCTATGTAAGACTATACTAAAACTTTGCAGAGCTTATTAGTGATAATTTCGAGCACAGTTAGTAATTTTAATTATCAAAATTAGCAAAATATCAACGTATGAATGTGAACAAAAGAGCACTACTAAAAAACCTGACCAATCACAATAAAATTAGGAAAAAGAACTGTTTATTTCTATAGGAAAGCAGCTTGGATTTAAGGACTAGCGCTGCATGCCACAGGCTATTTCGCTATACTCATTCTCGCCTCTAGTTGTCTGTTTGCAAATTTGCCATGCAGCACAAGAGGGATTGATATCACGTTTTCTGTAAAACTCGTCTAGTTCACAGTTGAAACTTTTCCAGGATAAAGATGACCTTTGGGGATGATTGATTGATTCAGATACTAAAGTGGATGTTGTTGACTTATGCCTGTTTAGGGGTGCGATTGTTCTAGTTTTCCAGGGGCGCCATCTATGACCAAGAATTCGACTTCTGCCACACCCACACGTCACATCCGTTTATAGGGCGGACCCATTCATACATCCATTCATTCATCCACAGATCGTATTTTTGACCTGAATCAGAGAACGATCGATCTCCAATCCAGTACCCCCAGAGATATTGAGAGAACTTTGAGAGAGCTTATATTGAACATGGAGGACTTTGCGACTCGACAGATTAAACCTGATTCAGACACCATTTACTACAAGCGGAGTCTTCGGCCGGCGGGGTTCGAACCCACGAACTCTCGGACATGGGCCCAACGCCTTACCGACCAAGCTCTCCCTGCCCACTAAAGTGGATATATCATAATATTTATCATCACGTCTGAGCATTTACATTAATGCATCCTTTTTACATTTCGAAATTCAGTGAAACTGTTTGCAAAGACATTATTCTTTAGGGATCGATTCAATGCTTTTAACCAGTTGCAAATTTCTTTAATATGATTAGATTCATCTTTACTTCAGTGAAACATTTATCAGTAAGAGTACTTTTTTCCAATGATGTCTTACTTACTTCGAAATTTTGATTCCTGTATACTGACTTTAACAACATACTTTTACATCTGTAAATTTATATTACGGGACATTCTTCGGTAGTACCTTGGAACTATGTAAACAGCACATCTTTGCATCTGTACATTTACACCCGGGCAACCCAAGGTAACTCTTAGGGTTGTTTCATTTGTAGGCCTCCTTTGTTCATCACAATCCATTCGTCTTCTTCTACTGATAAGACACAGACGTGCATTTCAAGACTTCAGTATTTTCCGGATGCCCCCTATTGGGGCGGGGTTAAGTTAAAGTTTTCTTTGGGGATGAGTGTTTATCAGAATGCCAAGCTTACTTTTTGACATAACAAATTTTCTGATGAAGTATCACCAGCAATGATGCTCGTGTTATAAGACCATCAACGATATATAACGCATAACGTAATGTAACGCAACGTAGTGTAACGCATAACCCTAAAATGTAGCGCATGTGACTGAATTCCTGAATTCAACCGCTGTTTGATTGCATAAGCATTAAAATTTTTTCAGGCGAGCCATTACGAACGATAAGGAGATTTTCCTTTCAAGCGGTCTTACCTCTACGCTTTCCTCACAACTCTCATTTTGACTGATTCAAAGACTGATGCCAGTTCTCCAGTTTGACTTGAACTTGACAACACATATAAAAGTACAACCGACGCTTGACAACTCATACAATAGTACAACCGACACTAAAGAATTCATACAAAAGTATACTCACGTCCATAAATTAAGGATAATTCAGGATCACATGGGAATTGAACTCTGAATTAAAATTTTCACCTACAAAATTATCACACAAAACTACAAGAATAATTTGCAAATTACAAGAAGCCACCAAATGACGTCAATAGTAAGTCACGTTGACGAGAGCGTAAAAGAAGGGTGAATAAGGAATCGTGACAAAGAAATAAAATTGTTCACAAAGGATTCTGTAAGCAGTCCAGTACCATAACCAAATAGTTATGACACAGAAGACGCATGTGAATGATTTTTCACGCAGCAGAATTATTGGCCACCTGGCACGTGAGCGTACTCAGATGGAAGAATTCGAGAAACTTTTATAACCGTCGTTGAACAGCCGACCCAATTTTTTTGGGTTTACGACTACTGTTCAATCCGTAACCTTGTAATTTTAAACCCATTCCAGAAGACAAGGGAATCCCGGATCAAGTATTGGGAGAAATTTGCCTTCGTGGAGGACTTTTTGACTGAACTAACCCGCATTTGCGTTACATGGAGAGGAAGAACACGAGAACCTTCCACGGTTAGCCTGACGGCAAAAGGATCCGTCCACCACTGAGGATATTTCACGTCAGCCCTGTGGTGAGTGCGATGAGGATTCGTATCGGCCTGTCTTCACTGGGAATCGAACCCAGTTCAACTCATTGGAAGGCGAACATTCTACCCCCTGAACCATCACGACTCCGAGAAACTTGGAATTATCCAGTGTCATTTGTAGGATTTGGTAACGATTTCAAAATGATGGAATTGTCAGTAGACGTTAACAGAAAAACTTACTGTGCCAAACGAAGATCGATATTTGTCAGTAACTGTCAAAAGAAGCTGACAAAGCACAGCATCCAACCTGTCTCGTCAGCTGTCTTCAGTCAAGGGTACCACAGTTTCAAACCAAAATATGTACAGATATTTGTTAAATATTGATATTTAAGCCAGTAAAATGTTTTCTACCCACGGAAACTCACTGTCACCAGAAATTAACCTGGAGCATGTAATGTGGGCATTTTCATAGTCGACTAGTGTGATATTTTACAACGAGTCCAGTTTTAGCCTGCAATCTGATTCATGTCGGATTTTTAAAAGTAACCGTTTCCACCAAGACAGCTTCGTTGAACGACACTATTACGGTGGTGCAGGATTGCTTGCATGACGTGGAATTATCCAGGACTTTAGAATAGATCTTCATGTTCAAATCGGAACCATGCCAGGTCAGATTTATTGGGACAGCATTTTGGAACATATATGTTTGTAATGTTGCCACGGGAGCTAAATTTCTTTTATGGATGAAAACACTCGTCCTCACCGGACAAACACCGTAACAGAATGATTTCAATCTGATGATATTACTGGAATGACCAGCATTCTCACATGACTTATAGAGAAAATGTGGAACTTGGCTGATGAGTTACAACCCTTTAACCTTCTCCTACATATGTTCTGGAACCTCGGACAGCATTGCTTGCTGAGTGGAGTAATCTTCATCATGATTGGCTCGATAGTTTGATACCCAGAATGCCTAGGTGTTGTATTTCAACACATGGGAGACATATAATGTATTAACTATCATACTAACTATGCAATATTAAGATTTTGTAAGGAAGAAATTTTTTATAATTGCTCCACAGAGCAAAATTCGTAGTTCTTAGGAATGGTATCATACATACATGATCTTTTTTCTTTTTTATCTTTTGTTTAATAAATGAGCTTTATGAGTAAGTTTTGTTTTGTTTCTGAGCCTTTATTTAGCCGGTGTTGGTATTATCTTTAATTTATGGACATCAGTGTACATCCTTTTGGGACAGTTGAAAAGTAAAGAGGCTTGCACCAAAGCTCTAAAGAACATTTTAGAAAAGGCCTACTGCACCAGCCCAGACCAAACGGGGACAAGTCATTTTATCATTTAGAAAGCAATATTTTAAGATTTTTTTGTTCCCTCAACAAAGCTATTGTTTGTATAAAAACATAATTGGATTTACCCTCGCCTGTCGGAGTTTTTAATTACAGTGAAGAACTGAAATATATGAAATTTGGTTCAAGCAACCATTTGCATAATTTCACGACATATAAATATTTTATTAGTAACGGAGACTAAACTCAGTCTTTGGATCGGATGCAAGTTAACTTTCTGAAAATTTCTATAATCGAGTCCGAACTCAATTCAGCAACAATAATTATTTTCTGGATCCATGGTTCCACGGTTCAGGTCATAAGTACACTCGTCGATTCCTTCAAAAAAGTTCTAAAACTCTTCTCTAATATTGTTGGAAAGTAATTTCGTTTTTCCGACAGAGGAGTTAATTGTATTTTTTCGAAACCAACTTCACGCTTAAGCCGCATTATCATGATATGTTTTGAAAGCTGATATAGCAAGGCTTACGTGTGAAAAAGTTCAATTAATTCTATGCAGTAGTTTTTGGTTGGTGCCCTTTTAAATATGGAGAGCAATGAACAGTATTTTCGTCATATTTTACTTTCTTACTATAGAAAAGGTAAAAATGTTGTTCCTTCCAGAAAGAAATTTACCGATGTGTATGAATAAGATGTGTTTACAGTACGCCAGTGACAGAATTGGTTTGCAAAATTTTGATCCGGCAATCTTGATGTCGAAGATGCACCACGTTCTGGGAGGCCCGATGAACCTTATAAAGACACTATAAAAGCATTAGCTGATGCAAATCGGCGAATAACAACACGTGAGATCGAAGAGAGGTTAAATTTATCGAATTCAACTGTTTATGACCACTTGAAAGGCCTGTGTTTAACCTCGAAGTTCGATGTTTGGGTTCCCCGTGTTCTCACGGAGAGAAATTTGTGTCGTCGCGTTGACGTCTGTGATTCGTTTTTCAAACGTCACAAAAATGATCCATTTTTGAAGCGCATCATTACGGGGAACGAAAAACGGGTTGTCTATAACAATGTCAAACGCAAGAGATCGTGGAGCAAAAAAGATTAAACGGCTCAAAGCATTTCGAAAGCCAATGTCCATCAAAAAGGTGATGCTGCCTGTTTGGTGGGATGTTAAGGGAATAGTTTCTTTTTTGAGCATTTACCGGATAACACAACACTTAATTCGGAAGTCTACTGTCGTCAGCTGGACAAACTGAATGATGCTCTTCACAACAGAAAAGGTATAGTGTTCTACCAAGCTAATGCGAGACTTCATACAAGTTTGGTCACTCGCCAAAAGCTTTTACAGCTTGAATGGAATACATTGCCACACCCACCCATA
This sequence comes from Parasteatoda tepidariorum, assembly GCF_043381705.1. Lineage (NCBI taxonomy): Eukaryota > Metazoa > Arthropoda > Arachnida > Araneae > Theridiidae > Parasteatoda > Parasteatoda tepidariorum. The sequence continues at coordinate 10,125,035 of NC_092208.1, read as the reverse complement.
TTCTCCAGATCTGGTGTCTTCGGATTATTATTTGTTCTGGTCACTACAGAATTTTTTGGACTGCAAAACCTTTACTTCAAATGAAGAGGTCAAAAATCACCTGGATCAGTTTTTTGGCAGCAGAGACCAAAAATTTCATGAGCGTGGAATCATACTACTACCAGAAACATGGCAAAAGGTGTTGGACCAGAATGGCCAATAAATAATTGGATAAAATATTTAGTCATTATACGAAAATTGTCTTTCATTTCCCTCCCAAAAAACGAAATTACTTTCCGAACAGCCCAATAGATTATACATGGAAAGTATAAATGGATAAATAAGTGATTCTAAAAAAGTTTCCAACGAAGCGTATATTTTCTGTGGTTTTAGTTTTGCATGTCAGCAGTTATATCGGCAAAGAGTGTGTATCTATCCATATATATNTAAAATTATCTTTTAACTGTCAGAACAAGGATTTTATTTTATTTCTATATTCTAATTAGAAATTGTATTGTTAACAAATAAATAAATACCATCAATTAATACAATCAATTAAAATTATATATATATGTATATATATATATTGCAACCAATAGAACAACAATATGCGTAACCGTTATTTGAACTCATCTCAAATAATCAATTCTTCCAAATAACATATAAATACAAGTATGCAGTTTTTAAGCTTCATCTTGATTGGCGCATAATATTCACACATCCCTTAAACTATATATATATATATTTCTCACAAGCATCGATAAAATAATGAACTCATCAAGATGAGCACAACACAGAGATGCTTCAATTTGCAAACCTCCTCGTAAACAACAAACCGAGGAAGCATCGATCCTGACACTGAGCATGTCCCCAGTTCTATACATAAGTTTCAGCATCTCCTTTCATAAATCATATCAGCACTTGTGTAAGGGGCACAGTAGACTGATTGAGACACAAACATTCCATCTTCTGAATGAAACACCTGAGAGCTGCTCAACTGATATATACTCTCGCATCCTGGTTTCCTCATGTATTTATCCCCTCTAAGCAGGCCGTAAGCGAACTTCTCCTAATTAAAGAAGAGAGGCGAGAAAATTCATGGGCCCTTAATGGGCCACCCAATGTCTCTTAATGGGAGGGCCCTTTTCTCTTCGTGATTAAAGGGGGGAGGGAAGGGAGAGACTTTTCACAAAATGCTAATGGCCGTGAACAGTAGAGGACAAAAGAGAAGAGTTAATGTTTGATGGGATTTTAATGCGCTCCTGCCACTCTGCCTGTTGATGATAAAATTCTTTTTCAGGAATCCTTTTTTGTCTCCTCTCACCATTCACAGGAGAACCAATCTTCATTGTATTCGTGTCCTGTGTTTTCCGGTTTTCCTTGTCGGTGGAAAGGGGTAAGGGGGATGGAAGTGTCGTCGTGATTTTTGCTGTTTTTAAAAGAGTGGGAAAAGGAGGTCTAATGAAGAGATTTGCTTAATGATCTCTAATTTGGTTCAATTTGAGATCTCTGCTGTTGTCTTAGAGAAGCACTAAAGCGGTGTCTACTCCGAGTTCTCTTTCACGTTTTGGCATAAGGCATTGATAAATTTCTGCAGAATTTTTCATTGCATAAATATTTTAAGAACGTACTATTTCTTTTTTTTATTAGTTATGGTTCTGAATATAATTACATTTATTTAACTTCAAATTATGCTTGGATTGAAGGTAATGGTAATATAAAACTAAGGAAAGTTCAATTTTCCCCTTTTTTTAAGATAATAGTGAAATATACAGGGTGTTTATAAAATCTCGGACCCATTTTGATGTTTAATAACTCATAAAATAATAAAGATAGATTAAAATTAACAACATAAATGATTAGATAGACTCAAAAAGTTTCATGACCTTTGTCAATGAACTTTCCCGTGTGCCCCCTTCGTCGCACGGAGAATATCAAGTCGATAGTCAATTTCACGCCAGGTAACGGCAAGCATGTCGGCATCCACAGAGGCTATTGCGGTTGTAATTCTGGCTTTTAGGTCATCAATCATCGACACGATCCTCCTGTAAACATTGTCCTTTATAAATCTCCAAAGAAAAAAGTCCAGTGGTGTTATATCAGGTGGTCAAGGAATTGGACCTCCTCGCCCAATCCATCTTCCTGGAAAATGGTCATTCAAAGAATTACGAACAATGATACCCCAATGACGTGGTGCACCATCTTGTTGCAAAAAGAGTGGCTGAAGCTCTTCTAGTAGTGGAAATACGAAGTTTACCAACATGTCTAAGTATACAACTGATGAGACCGACGACTGATGAGACAGGAAGATGGATTGGGCGAGGTGGTCCAATTCCTTGTCAGTTAAGATCACCTGAAATAACGCCGCTGGACTTTTTTCTTTGGGGATTTATAAAGGACAATGTTTACAGGAGGATCGTGTCGAACATTGATGACCTAAAAGCCAGAATTACCACCGCAATAGCCTCTGTACATGCTTGCCCCTACCTGGCGTGAAATTGACTATCGACTTGATACTCTCCGTGTGACGAAGGGGGCACACGTAGAAGTTCATTGACAAGGGTCAAGAAACTTTTTGAGTCTATCTAACCATTTATGTTATTAATTTTAATCTATCTTTATTATTTTAAGAGTTATTAAACATCAAAATGGGTTCGGGACTTTATAAACACCCTGTATATTATTTTTCGTCCCTAAAGATAATCAGATTGGTTGACATTAGTAGTCACTTACCAAAACAATTAAATTTCGCCGGTGGCTTATCTACCACTACAATTATTAAACATTAATTCACTAGAATATAAGACATGCTAACTTGATTCAATCTCGGGTTACCATTTCATAGATGAAGGTTGACATTGCCGGTAACTCCTTTCCTCCATATTGGTGACCCGGACGTGATATGAACTTGCCTAGTAACACCCACTTCGATGGATGGTCCAGTTGACTTGCTATTTGTGACTGAGTCATTGCCCGCCTCGTACTGTTATTTCTCAGTCTCAATTACTCACAGCAGAATTCTGCACATACTCGACAGCTAATAGCAACATAGGAGAGACCATGCACTCAACGGTGAATTTAATACAACTCACATTACAAACGCTCTAAACTCGATTAGCTTAATACAGCTCTTACCATAAGCACTCAAAATCCGGTGACCTTAACACAGCTCTCCCGGTATTCCACAAATACAGCAACCAGTGTTATTCGTTCATCGAATTCTATCCCTGTTGAAATTCTGGTAAAGAGTAGTGTGACGTAACCATTGCTACGATTATTGAACATCAATTCACTATTATAAAAGACATGCCAACTCGATTTAATCTTGAGGTACTTTTTGATAAATGAAGGTTGACATTGTTGATAAGTCCCTTCCCACAGGGACGATATGAATTGACTGTCTTTAATAAAATACCTGATTTTTAACCATTTATGGCCAAGGAGATAAATCACTCACTTCCCAATGAGTCACAGATTCGTAACTGCTTCTATCTCTCATTATTCGTAAAAAAAGCGGCAGAGCCACCAAGGAATAGTCTTAAAGGAGTAAAGAAATAATAAAAAAAGGATGCCTGCTTATTGCATCAGCGTAGGAGTTACAGTTTTCGAGTGGTTCAACAGGTGCTTTTGAAAGCTTGTTAGTAGGAATGTAATTCGTTGTGGCCTTCGCTCTATGCAAATCGCAAATATTTTGATGTTATTAGTAACTCTATACAATTTCGAATCAATCCAATACATTTAGCTGGTATTAAGTTTATCTTTGATATATTTTAACTATTGGGTGTATAAATAAGTTCCTACCGTTCGTTACAAGATGGCACTACCAGAAGTTTATGTAGAAATCTGGTGTTAAACGTCTTATTGTAAGTTTGTTTATCTGGTAACAACATAATCTTAAAGTATTAGTGACTCCGTTATTAGCATTACGTCATTGTTTTCGTGCAAAAATGTCAAGTTTTGTACCAAATAAGTATCATTTGCTGGAACTTTGGATTTACTTGAACAAATCTGCAGCTGAGGCGCATCAATTGCTTGGAGAAGCATATAGTGAGGATGCTTTAAGTGAGAGAAGTTCGTGGGAGTGGTTTCAGAAGTTTAAAAACCGGTGAGTTTGACGTGGAAGACTAGGAACGCAATGGAAGACCGAAATTGTACGAAGACAAGGAAAAGATTTGTCCCAAATGCAAAAAGAACTTGCTCTTATATTACAAGTGCCTCAAAAAGCAATTTCACATCGTTTAAATCGTTGGGAATGATCCAAAAACAAGGAAGTTGGATTCCATACGAACTGAAGTCAAGAAACATTGAACGTCTATTTTACAGGAAAATTGCTATTGCTATTTGGAAGCACTTTAATGGGAAGTTCTGCCTAACCCACCGTATTTGCCAGACCTTGACCTTTCAGATTATCACCTATTCAAGTCTGTCTGAGCAGAAATTGTCATCATTTGAAGAAACCAAAGAATAGGTCGATTCGTGGATATCCTCGAAAGATGAAGAGTTCTTTTGACGTGGTATCCGATTGCTTCTTGGAAGATGGTAAAAAGTAGTGTCTAGTAATGGAGAATACCTTGAATACAAGATAGTGTATCGTTTTTTCAAAAGGAACTGCTTATTTTTGATTTAAATAAAACAGCGGAAACTTATTTATATTCCCAATAATATGGGCTCCTTGTAAAATGAGGTGAAATGAGTATAATTGCATTAATAGCGAAATACATGAATTGTAAAATGAGTGTTTTTCAAGGCGTGTCATCCAAATGTCCAAGATAAAAAAAAAACATGTAGTACCTTGGAATAATATTTCTCACTTTAGGTGCTTTTTTTTAACATAAACTTATACGCAAGTTTCAGTTCGAAATTGAACATTTTTATAATAAATTTATACAAGAAGTTCTAATTCTTTGAATCACTAACAATGAAAAAAAAAGTAAATCTCTTTTGTATATAAAGGCGAAAGTTTATCTGCGTCTGGATTATTTCCGTTCACTAATAAATCGAAAACAAAGGCATGTATTTAGATCATGGCAACACAGGAGTGACCACGACCGTGAACTTAATACAGCTCTCATGTTCAGCATTTAAAAAGTACCGTAATCTTAATACAACTTTCCCAAGTTCTCACAAAACACAATGAATCATCTAATGGTATCCTTTTTATCGAATTCTACCACAGATATAATTCTGGTGGAGGAGTACTGTAGTATATCTACCACTACAAAAATACAATTCCAATTCACTAGTATATAAAACATGTTAACTCGACTCTATATTGGGGTACTATTTTATAGATGAAAGTTGACATTGTCGTTAACTACTATCCCCCCACCAATGTTACAGATTAAAATGCATTGTCATGGAAACCGCATTTTTACAAAATATTTAAACAATAGAAGCAAACGAAACCACGAAAAAATTGAATATCTTTGAAGCTCACTTTACTCATATAGTTTAAGAGCTGAAACAAAAGCAAATAGTTAAGGCCAGAAACAAATATGCAGACTAACATAAGTTATCGAAAAAGGAAAATATAGCATACTTCACCTAAAGCCCTGTATAGGTAGGGGAGAGTAGGGTCAATTGTAACAGGGTACGATTGTAACAGAGCAGAAATTTCGAGTGTCGGGTTTTAGATTTGGTTCCTAGGTGGCGCACAAGGTATATTTAATAAATCTACATGCAGGCAACCATTTTTATGTACTTTTGAAAGAGTTACATCACAAAAGATATTTTCATGCCACGTAAGTACTTTTTTTGGTATTAGAATATTATATTGTAACAAAGTAATTTTGTTTAAACAAATAAAAATTATTAGCCGAATATGTAAGTGGACACCTTAATTAACATTTCAAAAAAAAAGATTAGTTTTGTTAATTAAATAGCATTGTTTTTAACAAATGAAGCTGAAATGGTGTCTCGGGGACGATTGTAACAATAAGTAAAGGGGCGATTGTAACAGCTGAAAATAAATAATCTTATGTTTACAAACCATTACTTAACTCTTTAAGAACCACCAATAGTTTCTTATATCGTTTATATTATGTTGCATGTGCATTATTTTATTTGTCACCTTTCACAGCATAAATTAAAATATCGCAAAAGGGATTAAAATTTTTTTTAACCCCTTAAAGTTAAAAGTTTAACCCTTTAGGTCTCTGCTCATTATTATTTTTACTCCTAAAATATCCCTACTATTTTGATCAATAAAAAATATATATCACAACTATGATAATATGTATAATTAACTATGTTTTAGTTGAATTTATGAACTGTTACAATGGACCCCGTAAGTGGGGACAATTGTAACAAGTGCACGACTGTCAAAAATTGTTAATAACTAATATAATAACATTTAAAATCAGGTATTTTTTTTCTAGTAGAGGATAGTCTACTTTACTCGTCTGTCAATTAATACTAATAATATATGGGATTTTTTGTTAGCTGAAAATAGTTAAGTAAAAAATGTTGCAATTGACCCCACTCTCCCCTATTCTAGGGCTTTAACTTCACTAGAGCTTAACTTCACTGGCAGTGGTAATGATAAACATAAATGTTTCTTTTTATTCGTTCAAACTGCATTTTAAATTTATTCCATTCTAAAGCTACAGCAGTTTAATATAAAGGAATAATAATAATAATTAATTGTTTATATCTTTTTTGATCGCGAACTTTAAATTCTTAAACTTTTATTTTATTTTGTTTTATAATCGTCGTTGTGAGAGGCTGACCCAAGTCTCAGTTTACGACTATCAATATTTAATATCAATATTTCTACTATCAATATTTCTACTATCAATATTTCTACTATCAACATTTAACTCAATATTTAACTCCTTTTGCATTATTTAGTTCAAGAAAAACAGATGGTTTCAAATAATATGAGAAATAACTTTAGAAATACTAATTTGGTGAAATGCTATACGAAATTGATTAATGACCTAACATTAAAGTGAACATTAAAAAACATGCAATTAACTCCTCAACGAAATCGTCCGCTGTTCATCTTATATAATAATGGCTAATGCTAAAGCGATGCGAAACTCAATTTTCAATTTTCCCGAACGGGAGAAATTGTGATTTTTATGGGACTTTTAAGGTTTGGGGCTAAAATTGTTTCTTGTAGTCGATGTTCAAATTTCAGGACTCTAGCAAAAATGGTTCTGGAGATATAAAAAAACCGCATATCTATTTGTACTATATACCATGGACAGACAAAGATACTGAGTAAAACACGAAAGAAAAGTTGGAAAAAAACAGAATCGTTTTCAGTTTATTTTATGACTAATGTTAAACGTATATGCGCAGTATTAATTTTTCAGAAGTTCTTACCATACGAAACAATTTAAATTTTTTAGAAAATTTCGTGACCAGAAGATAACTTATCCCTGTCATCTGTTGTCCAAATGGTTGAGTTATAAGAGTCACAGACACAAAACAAACTTTTCGATTTTATCAATACAGATTACGCTCAGAATAATAAATAAATAAATTTCAAATCGTCCCAAACTACAATACTTTTCTTATTTTCAAATTTAGTTGTTATTTAAAAAGGTACCAATACTTCTACAGCTCATACAGCTTTTGCATTGAAATAAATCAAGTAGTCTCTGAATCTTTTTCAGTATACTTTAGCATTTCATGGACTCACACCGATACCCAAATTGCGCGTTTTAGAATTTTAACATAGCTTGAAATGCATGTTTAGGAAATTAAACACTGATCGAAATACGTGTTTAAAAAATTAAACACAGCTCGGAATGCATGTTTTAAAATTTAAACACTGATCGAAATGCATGTTTTAAAATTTAAACACAGCTGGAAATGCGTGTTTTAAGAAATGAAACACAGCTCGAAATGCATGCCTAAAAAGTAAACGCAGCTCGAAATGTATGTTTAAGAAACTAAATACAGCTCGAAATGCATGTTTAAGAAATTAAACACAGCTCGAAATGCATGTTTAAGAAATTAAACACAGCTTGAAATGCGTCAATAAAAATAGAAGGCATGTATTTAGATCATGGCAACACAGGAGCGACCACGACCGTGAACTTAATACAGCTCTCACGTTCAGCATTTAAAAAGTACCGTAATCTTAATACAACTTTCCCAAGTTCTCACAAAACACAATGAATCATCTANACTAATTCTCACTGTCTTTTTGCTGATTCACTTTTGCCAAATTATTTGCAAATTTAATATTGATTACGGGGGGTTGGCTTTATTTTTTACTATGTTATCTTTCAATAAATCGCCAACCATGGATCTCTTCCCCTACTCCTAACTGTCCGTTGGGTACACCGCACTTACTTTCAATTTAGAATTATTGGCAAACAGACTAGGGGGCTTCCTCCTCTCAGTCCCAATCGTTGAACTTATATTTTTGCCTAAATTCTGAATGTTAAGAGAAGGATTCTCTTGGTTCCTTTCAGGGACTTCTTTTCATTATTTCTAAGTATGGCAATATTCCCTAAATTCTCTAAAATAATAAATTAATTTTTCTCAAATGAATTTGCTTATTTTTCTGGGATAAATATCCCTCCTTCATATCAAAATTACAATGTATTTCTCACGGCTAAAAATTATTCTTAAATACACAGAAATTACATTCATTATTCGGTAAAGAATTTGGACTAAACTGCCATGAAACATCCTCACTCCAAAATGCAAGAATTTTCCTAATGACTATATTTACTGTTTAAAAAAGTAGGGAAAAATAAATTTGAAAGAATTCGTTTAACTCTTAAATTTGGGTTGAACATTGAAAAGGAGCGTTTTCAGATGTGTCCATTTTCTTTACTCAGACATTTCGAACTGTATTCAGAATAACAAGTTCATGTAATACTTGTTATAGGTAAAAGTTTCCTGCGATATTGTAAGTTAGTAAAAGGCTGTAACTGACTTTAAGCATATTGAATAATACCCAGATAGCAAAATGAGGTTTATTTTAACGCCACAAAAATCTTTTAATGTAAACGTAAAAAGGCTTGTTATGCTGTTGGCGTTTATACCTTTTTAACTTAAAATGAGATCTGTCACAATCTGCTCTACTCTACGCTCATATTGCCCTTATCCAAAACCTTGGAAAACAACCTTCTATATAAAAACCTTAAATCGAGGTGGATTTCAAGCACGAAGAAATTCTTTAATAAAGCTTGTCTTAAGGGGAAAATAATCTTAAATCTAGGTAATTATTAGGTTTATTTTCGCAATGTCTTGTATGTTCAGCTAAAATCCACCTTGTCATGAAATATTAATGGACAATGCAATTTGATCCTATCGCTAGTGTGACGTCAGCTAACACGTCATTATGGACCTAAGTGACCATTTTACCTAAGTGACAATACTTTTTCAAAAAGCTTTAAAAAATAATTTTTAATCCTTTCAGTATGAAAGGTTTGAAATTGCAATATTTTTGCTTTATTGAAAAAAGGTTTTTAGCACAAACCTTTTCGTGACAATAAAAAGAAAAATCCGACGCAAGATTGCGGTAAGGTTTACATGCTTTCTGGAATAATAACTCTTCAAAATAGGGATCACAACTTCCAACCTGAAAATTTATATTTCCAACGATAAAAGCGTTGAAATATGGATCACACGTCCGACACTTTACACAATTCAAAGAGTATTAAAACATCAACATAATTCATCAGATTCTAGAAATGAAACAATCAAAATAGAAAAGCAAAGAAATCGTTGGGAGGAAAACTTGGGGAAAAGTATCCTTACTGCTTGGTAACAACATTTTTTCTGCCTCAGAACTACCCCTCAGGTAAAGCAGCATTTACAGATGATTTTGACAAACATTTTTCACATGTTATACGAATTCAGCAGTATTGCCACAAAATAAGAAATTTTTCTTTTTTAAAATATAAATACGATGTTTGCTTTTGATGTATTATTTCTCAATGGAATGCACTTAAAATTTTGAATATTTTATTGTAATTTCTTTTTTAGAAGTTCTAACGTCAACCATTAGTGTGAATTTGTAAAACTGTAATGTGTGTAAATGAGATTAGTTTCGGATTTAAGAAAGTTAGTAAATTTTGTATGCCTATTCATGTATTTATTTATATGAAATGAGAATATTTGTTTTGACATATTCATGATAAGAAATAAGAATGTATACTTTTCAAGTTTGAATGTGATGTTTTCTTTTCTTTTTACGAGCTACAAGACTTGAGCCACGATTGCTCAGGGGTTAGAGCGTTTGCCTTCCAATGAGGTGAACAGGTTTCGAATGCCAGCAACGGTTGGTCCATACGAATTCCACATACGACTCGCACCGATCACAGTGCTGTCATAAAATATCATCTGTGATTGGCGAATCAAAGGTTAGTGTCCCCTTTGCCGCCAGGCTAACCCTGGGAAGTTTTCATAGTTTTCCTTTCCATGTAACGCAAATGCGCGTCAGTTCCATCAAAAAGTCCTCCACAAAGACAAATTTCTCCCAATACATGATTCAGGAGTTCCCTTGTCTTCTGGATTGGGTTCAAAATGACGAGGTGACGGAGTTGAACATTAGTAGTCGTAAGCCACAAAATTGGGTCAGCTGTTCAACGGCGGTTATAAAAGGAAAAAAAACTACAAAACGAAAAAATTCCTTTTTATGCTTGTTAAAAAGAAATGACTGTCACTAAAAATAAGAATATTTAGAAAGGTTTGTAAAAATTTATTTCAAAAAGAGTGAAAATGTGAAGTTTACGTAGTGTTTGATGAAGTTTAATGATTATTTAAACATTCTCATATGAAATGTATTATTATATAAATGTAATATTATGTATAAATGTAATACATATTACATAAATGTAATATATTTCCTAAATGTATTATCTTATATAAATGTAATATTATGGGAATCTATCTTTAAGACAAAAAAGACATATTAACATTTCAGAAAATTGTTATTTCGCAATTCAGTAAGCAACTAATTAAAAAAATTTAACTTTCCTTTTTCATTTTGTGCTCAGATATGTGAGATCGAACCCTGATGCTAATTTTTAAACATTATGAATGTCAAAACTTTAGCAAAGTTTAATCCTTAGAAATACTTCTTATACAATCTTAAAATTCAACAATAAGGAAATTTTGTTTATACAGTTATCTGTAGGTTAACTTCGGGAGAAGTAGATAATATTTTCTGTCAGAAAAAGACCCTAACACTTAAAGATTTCCCTTAACAAAATCTAAAGTTTTTTTTTTAACGTATCTCTTTTAAGTTCTTTAAATTTAAAGCGTTTCTCTAACGTTTTATAAGTTTGTGCTCCATTTACAGGGCAAAGTTAGGCAAAAGTAAGGAGAAGGGAAAATCAAGCTTTTTTTCTATACCTCGTCCTTACTCAAAGGGCCAACTTTACTCCATTTGACACTATTTTATACAGTTTAAGTATAAAGTTTTTCGTAAATTTAAATTTTCTTATGTTTTGAATATTTTTAGCAAAGTTATAAAAATATTGAAAATTAAAGCTAACTTTTCTACATACTTTTTACCAGTATTACTAATTGTTCTAAAAATTTAAAATATCAAACAAAAGTGAATACGCTGTCATACAATTGCATTTCTCAGCAATAGAAAGGCTGAAACTTAGTATATACCTATTTTTTCCCAAAACAGTCAAAACGATTGGATTGTGAAAAAATAACTAATATGCAAAGAATTTTTTTAAAATTAATTTTTAATATTTTTTATGTTATTTACAGTTATATGACAAGTTATTGGTAAATATTGACAGTAAAAAAATTATATGTTGTACAAAAAGTCATAAAATTGTAAGAAATTGTGTCATTATATACATCATTGTTTTTCTAATTGAAATTAAAAAGCAGTCAAAATGACTTCCTTGGGTCAATCTAGTGTTAAAGAATAAAGTAAGAATAAGAAGAAGAAAAACTAACTGCAATTATTTATTTTTTAAATTTCGTCCACGCAAAAAATGAATTTTAATTAAACTGAAAAAAATAACAATTCCAAATCAATGAAGAAAACATGGATCGAAATAGGCCACCAGTAAAAAGAGGTCACGTCGAAGTTGCTAATCTATACGGACAAAATAGAATGACAGAAAAAAATAATACCTCAAAAGATGTCTATGTTTGCGGTTGCCACAAAAAAGAAAGTAAAAAAAAAAAAATGTGGGTATACTTTGAGCTTCGGATTTCTTCACTTCTTCAAAATAATTAGAAATTCCGAAGGAAATCTGAAAAAAAAAAATTAATACATTTTCGAACAATCTTTCATTATAACTACATTTCTATAACGAATCGGCTTCATATTTGCTTCACATAGCTCAGATTAATAAAAAAAATATGTAAAAAAACAAAACAAAAAAATACTCTTTTAAAAATGACTATTTTTTTCTCGTATTTCTCTGAAAGAAAATGGCAACGAATTCTTTCAACTCGGAGAACATGAGCGTATGTATGGATATATTTGCATACAGAATTTTTTTCCTCTCTTCCTCTTTTGAGAGAATCCACAACATCCTCGAATGTTTGGGTGGGGGGGGGGNGGGGGGGGGGGGGGGGTGTCCATCTACTGCTCTTCGTACATTTTAAGGTGGGTGAACGGCGGATATTCCAATCGATGGAGAATCGTCATTGGTCAGAGCTCGGCACAATCACTAGTGGTTGACTGCGCGCGCATCTTTTCGCTCAAACGAAGATGGGGAGAGGGCAAAAATGGAGAGAAAGCCTCGGAAAAACAAAAAAAGAACAAAAACAAAAATTTTACAATGAGTGGGGCGTTTCGAAGAGCGAGGGCGCACCGAACGGCGGCGCGGAGTTTATGCTGATGAGGTGGACGGACAGGGTCTGAGCGCCCTGGCACACAGCTCTGCTCAGATGCCATCGCCACAAATGACTGGAACAGCCTTCTCCGCCCCTGTGAACGAGGACATTCTAACCTCTCCGCGCCCCGCTTTTCCTTCAGGAAAGGTAAGATTATATCTCTGCTTGATGACTCATTCTTGTTATAATGGCATCATTCATAATATTACATACATTGCATATAACATGCAATATTGTATATACAATATTGCATCAAATTTAATATATAATGCAGCAGATTATAGTTAGTATGACATAAATTTAAATCCGATTTTTATTTATTTTAACATATATATATATATATATATATATATAATACNTAAATAACTACAAAGTAAATTTTGCAAATATTTGACTATTTTTTCTTGCTTTTTAAAAGGTGTAGCATGACATAAGTACTGTAAAGTGGTGAATTATATAAGTCTACGAATTCCTTAGAAATAGTGGAGGATAAAAATCTACTTAATTGAATATATTAAACCAAGAATTACAATTGATTAACTACCACTTTAAAATATATATTTGCTGTCCGGAGCAAGTTGGCATCTCTGTATATATATATTATTTAATGATAATTTTTTATTGAACAATTAATCCTGCAGTATCCTAGTAGTAAATCCTAAATAATATTATTGTTGCTCGATGGCATTATTCATGAAATGGCGTTTATATATAATATTTAATTTAATATGCACTACTGTTGTTGTTGTTGCATATCTCCGTTGTTTAGCAACACTAAATCAGTCACTCTAAGAAAATCTAATACTAGAATTAGGTTTGTGAAAAAAAATCTTGTCTGGATCGCCCCAGACAATCTAGTATATGGACAGGGGTGTCCTGATGGTCAGTGCACTTCGCACAGTATGGGAAAAACAGTAAATAGAAACTATAAACATATTGTTTGATGGAAATGTTTATTCGAATGAATTATTATCTTGATTTTCTGCTTATTTTTCTTCAAATGATAACAATCATAAATTGAACATCTCATAAAATAAATGACTTAACATATGTAGTTTAATTATACATATAGAGAATATGCTGCAATATATTGAGTATCTTATGATAAAGTAATTTTTTGAATTGTTTAATAACATCTTAGCTTCAATTTTTTTTCTATTTTTAATAATAAATTTTTTGGTTTAGTATGTACAATATTTTTTTAAAGGAAATTCTGCAGTTATTGGATGCTATTTTCGCAAACATCAAATGCTTTGTTAAATTGTAGTATTTGGCGACTAATTTATTTTGGCGTCTATTTTAAATTTATTTTGGCGTGTTTGGATATTTTGGCGGCTAATTGTAGTATTTTGGTGACAACGTCATAATACCTGACACAAAATGTAAAAAAATAAATTTATGTTGTTTATGTCGATTTTCATTTTGTGTTGACGTATCAAGGCATTTTATGAAAAGTATTACGGCAACTAAATTTGTTTTAATTTCATGCAAGAACGAACATCACGAACAGACCAAACCAAAATAAATCAGGATTTATTAAGGGGGGAATTTTAAGCAACCCTATTTAAGCAACCCCCCCCCCTTTAGCGTGATTAAAAAATGTCACAAAAGCTCTCTCACTACATTTCTATGCGACAACATTTTTACTAACAATTTATGCCGAAACTCTATGGATTAAAATTCTCTGATTTTGGTGCTTAACGTAATGTTTCGTTTCCTTCTATTGCGCAGAAACTATAACATTTAGAAACTCAGAATTACGAAGACCTGCGGAAACGTGTACAAGGTGAACAATTTAATAAAAAATTATTAACTATTAAGCTGATGGTATAAAAAATATCCAGTGGCTCGCTCTACAGATTGCAATAATAAAAAACCGAGCTTGAATTTGACGTGCAGAAAGGGACTTTTTTATTTTTATTATTTTGCGAGCTCACTCTTGAGTTGATGTTTAAAGTACCAGAAACAATAAGAAAAGAGAGAAAAAGCTGTTGTCCGATATAAATCTTAGCATTTATATTGGAAAGTTTAAGATTAAAATGAACTAAACTCAAGGATAAAAACCGTATTCAATCTGAACTGTTGTAATGTCATAAGGTTATCATGATGTATCATTAACGAATAAAAAAACTTCTCGCTTATTTTTCTGTTACACATTCTGTATTCTGAAATTAAAGTGTATTTTTTTCAAGTATAATCACATTAACAACTTAGCAGAATGTTCCTACATAAAATTATAATAATTGCATACATTATCAAAATTATATGCGTTTTAAAAACATATCCACTTTTATGAATGACATGACTTTTGAAATGGTCGCGTGCCTATTTCTTTTTAGAATACAAATATCTATAACTAGTATTTTTGCAAGTGATTAACCATATACAGTAAAAGCTTGTTTCGAACACTGTATGAAATGAGAATTTGTTATAAACGGAAGTTTTTAAAAATTCAAAGAAATCACACAGTAATTAACATTTATTGACTTAATAGTAACTATGGGCAACTTTTAACTAGTAATTTGAATAGTAAATATGTTCACATCACAAGAATATTTGTATACAAGAATAATGCTGTCTGCTATTCGTGCATAGTAGTGATTTCCAGCTGTTATATGTGCTCAAATTTCAAGATGCATTTAGAATTGACAACAGTATTTTCAGTTACATTGATAATCAAAAACATCATTTTTTTTTAAAGAAAATGTTTAGTTTTTTAATTTTTAAAAATACCGCCAAAAAAGTTTCATGATTACTGATGCAGTGATCCTATCGACCAATGTGAAAAAATAACAAATAATATATATGATTTTGGGTATTAATATTAAGTGATAAAATATATAAATGATAAATTTAAGGAATGCATACATTAAAAACAGAAATTTTAATAATGTGTCCTGGACGTTCCTAATAAGTCAGTTCTAATGATTACTAAAATGGGTAGGTACTTTATTTATGTCACACTAGAGCTACACAATGAGCTATTGGTGACTGTCTGGGAAACATCCCTCAGGATGATCCGAAGACATGCCATCGCAATTTTGATCCTCAGCTGAGGGGGTGGCTCACCTGTTTTAGTAGCCCGATTACCTGCGTGCGAAGTCGAGCATTTTACGGTAGAACGGTTTAACGTGGACCGATACCACGCAACCTCAGTCGTTACGCAAGCTGATCAAAGTGGTCACCCACCCACTCACTGAACGCTGCCAGTGATGCTTGACTTTGGTGGTCTACTGGGAACCGTGTCTTTACGATCAGTTCACTGCGGGACTACTGAAATAGAAATTAAAAAATTATTAATTATAAATTTTTAAATACAAATCATTAATTCACTTTGGATAAGAAAAAATTATTAATTAGTAATTATTCAAGTTATTTTAAATGTTCGGTTTTATTGCCACTGTAACTCGCATGCTCAGAATAAAATTTGAATTTAAAGCTTTCATCATGACTCGGGAAAGATTTGGAAACAGATCGTTGTAAGGAATGATGGATTATTCTTCGCGACAATTTTACAATCACAAAATTGCAAGTCTCAACCCATAAAAACATGAAGAACCTCTCTCCATGCAGATATCTGCAAAAATGTGTATTCTGACAATTGTATGGAGTTCAAAATTTTTACGAATAGAAAGTTAAACACAAGGAGCTTGAACGCATTTCGGGACACAAACGTGGGTAGTCTCTTGAAATGTTTATGCTATTGGCTAATTTATACTTATTTAAGTACTTATTTATGCATGCAAAAAACGTAAATAAATCTTGTTTGAGACTTTTAAACGAACTACGTTTTTAATTTTCGATACCACTGAAACTGTTAGTTAAAGTTAATAAATTTTAACTTACTGTGAAAAAAATATTCATAATTTAATTTGTCATGAGAATTTTTTACTGTTAGACTGACATTCGCAAACTTTTTAAATCTCGGAGTAATTTTAAAGTTGGAAATGCCAAACGAAGTATTAAATTTTATATAGCAGCTATATACTAAATTTAATGTATGAAGTAATAAAATAGCACTAACGATGCTAAATCGATTCGTCATTTAAGATTGCAGAAGGATACTTTTTCAGTATAACGTGATATTTATAGATATAACATAGAAAAGGTTTAAAAATAATGAGCCGATATCTCAAAAGACATCTACGCAGGTGTATCCCTCAAATTTTTTTCTTCATCAAAACTACAAAATGGGAATCGCATTTTATCTGATTCACTATTAATGGTCTACAACTTATATTTAAATTCCATTAATCCCCATAAATAGGTGAACTTCTTGAAACATTTAGGCTATTTCAAGAAAACAGGGATAGTGTCAGTCCATTTTGAAAAGCATTTTTCCAATTTATTCAGTTTAAAACGATCGAATTTTATACTTTGTGTAAGAAATAAAAATGGTTTGACTATTTTTATGAAGGAGAATCAATTAAAAGTGTTAAAGATAATTTTAAAATAAGTCTAATGCTTCTTTTCTCCCATTTTATTAAACTTTTAACTCTAAAAATTTTTTTGAAGAAGTTCTTTGCTTTATTGTTTTTCCACAATAAGCATTTTTTTTATTTAATCGAGTTAAGAAAAAAGTTATTTATTTTGTGCCATTGGGCGACGTTTTCGAGTTTTTTCTGTGGATATTTAAAGTACAATTAAATACAGCCCTTTTGAACCAGATTGGATACGTTTTTTCTAAAGGTTACAATCATTAATAATTATCGTCAATTTTTTTAAAACTTTTTGTATTAAAATTACAAATAATATTAAAAAAAATTAAAGTCAATTTCTACTTAGGTAAACAAAGAAAATCGTTATTCTAGTTGCTTAAATAATTAGAATTTTTCTCAATAATTCAATATTAATTAATTTAATAAATGAATTAATATTTGAAAAAAGCTGTATTAACATCAAGTGTTATCCATTGAAAGTTTAAAAAAATCTATTTGATCTTAAATAGATGAATAAAAAGTATTTTTATTTACGATTGAAAACTTGAACAAGATGAAGGGAGAGCGTGAACTAATAGTAGGAATTAAACTAGAATTTGAGTGAATATCATAATTTCCCGCTTCTCCAGAAACATATACTAGAACCGCAATCAATCTCAAAATTTAGAATTTATCTACGTTGTACTTACTACGTTTAGTAGTTTATATTCAGTATGTGAGCATGATTTTTACACTTTATTAATCAGCAATAACATCTTTTAAAAATTACCAAAATATTTTTAAAGTTCGTGATTCAAGCTTTTAGAAATTTTAATTGCAAAAATTTATGATTCATGGTAGAATTTCCTAATTGTTACTGTTTTGGATAACAGCAGCTTAAAAATATTTGTTTTATGAAGAGTATGTTGCTTGAATAGGATTTTTTTTTTTAAAATTCAAAACAGAAATCGAAAATTATGAAAACTCCGTTACATGCCTGTAAACTTACAAAGAAACCAATACTCTGTCCTCTACAACAATTTTTAAATGTTCTATTATTCGGAAAGAAAAAAAAAGTTCGTAACTTTCCCCACAGAACCCTTTACCAATTTATCATTAAAATAAATAACAGCGTTTCTGATCGGATCTTTTCAAGTGTGAAAATGAACAGAACAGTTCTTAAAAGTTTGGAGCATATCTAAACTTTGAGTTCCGACGACCATTAAGTTTAAGTATAATTCACGGTAAAAAAATTTGAATGGTCATAATTAATAACTTTTACTAAAAATTTAAATTCAATTTACAATTCCATCTAATGAGGTAATAGTGTACTCTACCAGAGGAAATAATTATAGCCTAATAGCAGCTTAGCAAGTTTGCCCCACAATGTGGCCCCTATTAGGCTTATAATTATTTCCTCTGGTAGGGTACACTATTATCCGGTAATATTATACGTGGTCCTTTTCTTCATACAACTTATATGTTTTTCGAGCTAGTAGAACCATTCATGATGTGAATAGAGCCAATATAACACGAAAACTTTCTTGTAAAAAATGTATTTAGATGTCTAAATCTAAGAATAAGAGTATAAAATTTAAATCGGACGTTTAGTCAATATTATACTTAACAAATGGCAACAATAAACGAGTTATATTACAATGTTAAAGATATTTTAGAAAATGCAATGCAGTGTTTTAACGCATGTCTAAGAAAGGAACATAAGTAATGACAAATAATGTTTTGACAAATAGAAAGATTTAAGTAATTATTTTAAACTTAAAATAATTTTTTAAGTTTTCAAGTATTTTCTTATGTTTTCATGAAATATTTCTGCCACAAAATTTCCTTTTGTTAAACGTTTGATTCCAACTTATTCCGCAGTATTCTTAGTTACTGTACAAATAAAAAAATACGTTCTCATTGCACTCCGTATACTGTGAAACCTTCAAAGCCAAATTAGAGTCACTGCCCGACAAAAAGTATTCCAGCTGCTGACTGTAAAAATAAACTAATTCCCGTAAAACTATCATGACCATAAAAATGCAAGTTTGCCCGTTAATTTCTTCTCATATGGCCATTGACCGTAAATTAACAATATGCTCTTAAAAAGTATGTTCAGTCCAGAACTTGACGTTTGTTGAGACTCAGGCTGAAACATGTTTTGGCTGAAAGCAAGTTTTAGCTTGAGTATCAACAAGCATTTTTTGGTCGGTGGGCTAACGATCTCCTTCGATGGGTTGATATTTAGAGGCAAAATTCAAATTTTTTGGTTTAATGGTCAAAAATTGGCTAAAACTTGTTTTTGCCATAATCAGTTAAAGGCTTGGCGTTTGTGGAATCAAGACAAACCATGATACAAGTCGAAGTAGTATAGTGGTGCCATCTGTTAAGGATCGAGAGAGTTGCGTGTTCGTTGTCTATTCTTATTAATATAAAGGAAGTGCTTGAGAGAAGCTTTTTTGGCTTAGGCTGGGATCGAACCCGGGATCTTTTACTCCACCTCCTGTTGCTATAAGCACCATGGGATATAGTGTTCATCCCGACCCTGGTTAGTTTTGAAACTTTTTCCCAGGGTTCCTTTTTTTTCTAAGAAGAAAGCTGCGCGTGTAAACTAAAGGTCAGCTCAACCAGTTTACTAGTTTTGTTCGTTGTAATTACGGATACTGGGCTCGAAGAAGAGAGTTTGTCGAATAAATTAACCGTCAACTCTCTGAACTTTAACGGAAATTTCTTAAGATGTAGGTTAACAGAAAGGAAATAAAAACCTTTTAGATCAGAATACAATACGATCACAAGAGAAATCATCTGAAAGATTTCGGATAAATCAAGATATTTATTGTAATTTTATGTAACATGAAAATGTAATTGTTGGGTTACTCCTTCATGAAAACTCAAGAAGAATATCTAAAAGAGGTTTTTTTTTCTGTTATGAAACATGTTATTATATTTCCTTTTTGAATAATTCAGTATTTCTACAAAATTTAAAAAAAAAAAAAAAAAAAAAAAAAAAAAACTAGAACAGCGAGTTAAACAAATTATTATAAAAATATATTCATGCGAACTAATTTAATTTTTAAATGCTCATAATTAACATAATTTTTTTTTTATACTCTATTCAATTTTGCATCGAAATGCCACTGTCAATTTGAACAGGATTTAAGCTTGGCACAAACAAGTACAGTACAGTAAATTTGTATAAACAAATACAGTAAACTTGGGGCAAAGAAAAAGTTTAAAAAAAAAAAAAGTAGTTTTGAGAAAAATTTGCTTTAATCCCGGAAAGCTGTAGGTAAAGTATTATTTTGTGTTGAGTCAAGTTATGGTTTTTAATCTCGGAAATTTGTAAGCAAAGTATTATTTTGAGTTGAATCACGTTATTTTCTTAAAATGATTAATATAAAATAAAAAAGTTTTTTTTATATGAAATGCTTTTTTTTAAAAAAACTGTTTAGTATTAATATCTATTTTGGGTTTCTTTTTATATAATTAAAAGAATTAAAAAAGTGATTTTCATGAAAAGGAAAGTTTTCTGAAAAACAAATGTGTCATTTTTATATCAGAATAACTCAAAAATGTTATAAAGATTATTATAAATGTTTGAAAAATTTTAAAACAATTTAATTCAATAATTGATAGTGCGGAATTTGATATCCAGTGCTTTGGAATAGCAATAATAATTGCTGCAAAACTNAAAAAAAAAAAAAAAAAACTAGAATAACGAATTAAACAAATTATTATAAAAATATATTCATGCGAATCAATTTAATTTTTAAATGCTCATAATTAACATAATTTTTTTTTTTATACTCTATTCAATTTTGCATCGAAATGCCACTATCAATTTGAACAGGATTTAAGCTTGGCACAAACAAGTACAGTACAGTAAATTTGTACAAACAAGTACAGTAAACTTGGGGCAAAAAAAGAGTTTAAAAAGATGATAGTTTTGAGAAAAATTTACTTTACTCCCGAGAAGCTGTAGGCAAAGTATTATTTTGAGTTGAATCAAGTTATTTTCTTAAAGTGATAAATATAAAATAAAAGTTTTTTTTTTTTTAATATGAAATGCTTTTTTTTTAAAAAAACTGTTTAGTATTTATATCTACTTCGGGTTTCCTCTTATATAATTAAAGCTATTAAAAAATTGATTTTCATGAAAAGGAAAGTTTTCTGAAAATAAATGTGTCATTTTTATATCAGGATTACTCAAAAATGTTATAAGGATAAATGTTTGAAAAATTTTAAAACAATTTAATTCAATAATTGATAGTGCGGAATTTGATATCCAGTCCTTTGGAATAGCAATAATAATTGCTGCAAAACTAAATTAAGGAATTGATCAACAATTTGATTTATGTATAGAGCATATCGAGCATATTTTTATTAACAAGTTTTTCAGTATAACGTAATAGGAAATTATCTTAAATATAAATTCTAAGAGTATAGAAAAATAAAGAAAAATATTTTAAAATGCAAGTATTGATAAACACGAATTTTATTAATATTCAGTCCATTTCAGAAATAATTCTCTAATTTAAATAAAATGCAAAAATTTTAAAATGAATTTATTATATATCAATGCCGGATTACTGTATTTTTACGAAGTTTGAATAAAATGCCTTCGCAATAAATCAGTCGGAACATAACCGAAATAATTATTTAATAACTGCCAGGTTCGATACATCTGAGTTTCATGATAGCTACAGGGTCCAATGAACTGGCGTGTTCGGAATGTTAATTATTTCACGTACCAATCGAACAACTGAACTATCTGTAGACGAGTCAAATAGCACCCACCTGGCTTTAGATGAAAAGAATTGTATAGTTAGCAGGAAGGGAAAAAAAAGAAAAAACATTGAACAGAAATATAAAAAAAGAAATTATCTTAGTTTTGTTCCCTTGGTGGTTAGAATCGCGTTAATCGGCAATGTTGCTACCGATGCAATCGTAAAAAAGTTCCAAAGTTCGTTTTTTTTTTCTTTCGTTCGTAGTTTATGGCGTGAAACGGTTTCAAAGAATGCCAAATGAGCCACGAGTCACGTGTCACGATTACATAAATGAGGCATGGGATTCGTTTTGCTTTTGTTGAAAGAAAACAATTATTTGTTTGGTTAATATATTTTGTTCATTTTGATGCTGTTAAGGTTATAGTTTGTAACGAAAGAATTTGTTCGGGAGTTTTTCCTTTCTCTATTTTATCGTTACTTTCTCTTTCTTTGTATCTTTTTAAAAGCTTTCAGTACTTCTCCAGTTCTTTTGTGAAATTAGGTTATAGTCATTCGAATTGTGTTTCGCTCCTCTATTCTTTTTTGCTTTACTTTTGCCTTACTTTTGCTTCACTTATGTTATAGAAATAACTTCGTCTGTTAGTATATTCGTACGCATTGCCTTAGTTTTCAAAATCAGGTTACTTTAATAGCTTTTTTAAAACGTAATTAAAGCAGATGTAGATTCCAAGCTAACTAATGAGGGAAAAGAATTTAATATGTTGATATTATTTTACAATCATTGTTTTGCTGGATGCATTAAAAAAATCAATACCACAAAAGTGTTATATTGTGTTTCCCTTATAGTATTAATTAGTGCTAATTATTTGTTTAGGAATTAACCATTAAAGTTAATTTGGCAATGACAACCTAATTTATTTAGACCTGCTTCAAAAATTTTAATTACGCCGTCGTTAAGTTTAAATCGTCTTCGCCGTTTTCTTACTACGTCTAAAAATTTTAATTGGAATTACGCCGTCCTCTTCATTTTCATTACAGTTTAACCCTTTCCGGCACAGCAAATTCTGATTGAAAATACATTTCTGTGATTGTTCGTGAGTTCTAAGTAAAAAAAAATCATAATTTACTTCTGTGTTGTTCGAAAAAAAGGGTTTGCTAAAAAACGGTGAACCTTTAGAAGCAAAGCTTATTTTTAGTGTTCTCAATAATTTAGGTTTTGCCAGATTGGAAACACTGTGCCGGAAAGAGTAAAAAATCAAGCCTGTTAATTTAATAGGGCATATATTAGACAGATTAAAACCGAATTTATTAAATAAACAATATTAAAGGATTCATTAAATTAACAGTAACTGAACGATTTTATTAAATTAATAGTAACTGTAACTGAGATTTTATCAAATTAACAGTAACTGAATGATTTTATTAAATTAATAGTAACTGTACTATTTTAGTAAATAATCAGTAACTGAATGATTTTATTAAATTAACAGTAACTGTACGATTTTGTTAAATTAACAGTAACTGAATAAATTAATTAAATTAATAGTAACAGTACGATTTTTCTAAATAATCAGTAACTGAATGATTTTATTAAATTTACGGTAACTGTGCGATTTTATTAAATTTACAGTAACTGTGCGATTTTATTAAATTAACAGTAACTGAATGATTTTATTAAATTAATAGTAACTGTACGAGTTTAGTAAATAATCAGTAACTGAATGATTTCATTAAATTAATAGTAACTGTACGATTTTATTAAATTAACAGTAACTGGATGATTTTATTAAATTAATAGTAACTGTACGATTTTAGTAAATGATCAGTAACTGAATGATTTTATTAAATTAATAGTAACTGTACGATTTTAGTAAATAATCAGTAACTGAATGATTTAATTAAATTATCAGTAACTGTCCGATTTTCATCAAATTAACAGTAACTGAATGATTTTATTACATCAATAGCATCAACATAATATACATTCAACACAGTAACCGAATTTCTAATTTTAAAAGTAACTTCAAATGTAACTGTATGTAAAAAGTAACTGTATGATAAAAAGAATTTATTAAATTAACATTACTTAAACGCGTTTGAATTAACAGTAACTATAAGAGATATATTTTCCATTGCAACCAAATTTATTAAACTAACAATAACTTATATTCTGCCAAGTAAAAAATTTTTTACACTATCTATTTAATATGTTTTTGATTGATGAAATGCAAGTAATTTGCCTGCAAGTAGCATTTGCAATTATAGTCGTTCAGTAATGTGTCTATGAATAGAGTTGTCATCCGATGTTTGTCTTAAAAATTTAAGAAAAAAAAAAAGAGAGAGATAGAAGGAAATAGAGAAAAAGGAGGGGGTAAAACAAAGGGGTTATCCCTGAGGGGTGTAGGGAGTCGGATAAAGTGTAGGCGTAGGGAGGGCGTGCACCCTCTTTGCGTACTCTTTGTTCTTCCTTCCTCGCGGTGGATCCACGTGCACACGTACACTCAGTCCACGCACTGCACGTTCATTTCCCGTGAGAAAACGAACCCCGAGGAGAGGGTGTATCGCGTGTTGAGGAGGGGATGACGTCACATTCGATCAATACACATTCGAATGGGTTGTTGTTCTTCTTTTGCGAGCATCCCTCCTTCCTTCTGAAGAATTTGCAAAACAGTTCGAGAGAAACGAACAGAAAATCGAAACATCTTCTTCGTATGATACAACGTTATATGAATTTTTTTATTTTTGAAATTTTTATGAAGAATCATGCTGCGTAAGCAATGATAATAAAAATAGAAACCATTTATTCTTTAAATTGATAAAGTTACTTTTCAAAGAATGAAGGTTTCGAACAAAAGTGAAACAAAAATAAATATATCAATAAATTAAATAAAATAAAACCAGTTTTAAGTCCAATTTGCAAATTGGAGACATTTTTAAGCCCAATTTCAAACAGTAGCTAAGTTCAATTTGTGAGAAATGCTTGTTCAATTTTATTACATAATAAATTTAAATGATAATAGAATGAAGAAGATCTCATTATCGCTTGTTTTTTCTCGGGAAATTACATGTTTATAATATATGTTTAGTATATATTAATTATATTTTTAACTTCGTCATAGATATTTTATTTCTTTAAAATTTACGTTTAATTGATTCATTCAAGATAGTTGTTAAATTTTAAAATAATTGCTAAAAAACAGATATTTCGAAACTTTTTGTTTGACTCTCTCTTAAAAAAAGTATCTCGTTTCTTTTTTATATATTTTTTATTTTTTATGTAGAAGAAAGCATGATGAATCTAAAATCTAACTTAATAAAAAGTGCAGAATAAGTAGACAGGTATTTAAGATGGCCAGCAAGCATCATTTTAAGTTTTGCAAATATTACATTACATTACATTACATTACATTACATTACATTACATTACATTACATTACATTACATTACATTACATTACATTACATTATATTATATTATATTATATTNCTTTTTTGTCTTACTTTTTCTGCTATAACTCTGGAAATATTCAATAAAATTAAACAAATTTTTTAGAGCAATTAAAAGTAATTACAAAATTTTCGTTTTAAAATTTGAAAAAAATTCTTTGAAAACTGTGCAATATATAAATAGTTAAATTAGTACTTTAATACTGCGCAAGCGCAGAAAAAAAAAATCAAAATTTTTTCTTCTTCGTAATTTTGTAAGGAATCGTCTTTGGCAACTAATGAAGAAAGTCTGATTTTGATATCTTAAGAATTTAAAAAGTTTAAAGCTAAGTTTTTTAAAAGATATTCAAAATGTTAAGGGATTTTCTACAAATAATATTTTGTATCATGTTAAACAAAATTAAATAACAAATTATAATACCTTACAATAAACGTTCAGATACCGAAATATGATTCTATAAGGAAATAAAACATGAGAAAGGTCGGATACTTTTCTGGGGGATGATCCCCATCAATGCTGGTGTCATTTTTAATAAATCTTGTTTAATCGTACAAAATGAAATTTATGTAAAACTCCTTATCATTTTGAGTGTTCTTTTAAAATTAGTTAGATAATTGCTTGAAACAAATTGCTAAGATATTCAAATTCGACTTTTTTTTTAGTTGTCAAATACGATTCACTACAAAAATAAGAAAGAAAAAATTAAATTCAAATTCCTCCTAATAAACCTCATCTTAACTTTTATTTTATTCGTTCTGGAAATGAATTTTAAGTAAAGTATTTTTTTTACTTAATTAAACAATGCATTTTAAACAATTAAAAAAATAATAAAATTCTTTCATCCCAATTTTCTAATAAAGTGATCTGATATAAAAATAGAATAAAAATTAATTAACACTAGAACTACTGAAACTTAGTATATACCTATATTGCCCAAAAGCAGTCAAAATGACTGTATTGCGAAAGAATAACTAATGTTTAAAAAAATTTGTTTAAAATTAATTTTTTAAAATTTTTTATATTACTTACAGTTATATAACAAGTTATTAGTAAATATTAACAATAATAAAAATTATACGTTGTACAAAAAAGTCTCAAAATTCTAAGAACTTGTGTCATTATATACATCATTGTTTATCTAATTGAAATGAAAAAGCTGTAGAAAGGACTTCGTTGGGCAATCTAGTGTTAAAGTACATAAATCAAGCTTAATTATTTTTTTTTTAAAAATCAATAAACTAATTTTACTTTGATATTTTTAAGTTTAAAGTTTGAGGTATATTTTGAAAGGGAAGCTGGATTGAAACAGGCTTTTCCAAAAAGTTTAGAAATATAAAATTTAGTACAAGTACTTAAAGTTTAATATCATAGTATTATCAATAGGATTATATGCTTTGTCATAAACTAGGAAGAAAACAAATGTAGAAAAATATTCTTTTAAGATGAAAAATATCGTTTTAAATTCCAAGCAGGAAAAGATTCAATATAACATTATCTGCATTACTATTTAAGTGTATAATAATTGAATACGATTAGAATATGGAATATGCGTGTTTTTTTTTTATCTAAGATGTGTTTTGTTAACAATATTAAAAATTATTGCATACGTAAATGTAAGCAAATTCTGTTTTTATTTATTTTCCAAAATAAAGTTTAATATTTCGTTTCATTATAATGTAGATCTTTTAACATTGTAAAGGGATATATAGGGCCATGTTGTAATACAGAATATTAACTTCGAATTTTCTCATTTTAACACACTATTATATATATATATATATACTTAAAACCTATAGGGCCACATGGTGGGCCCCCTGTTAAGCCTATAATTATTTCCTCTGATAGGGTACACTAGTACTCAGTAATATAATACGGGGTCCAGTTTGAATATTATGGGTCAATTTTAAGTGTTATAGATGTTAACTTATACCCTTGGCCAAACTTGTGATATTGACATACGTTAATGATCAAATTGTTGAAATAATTTATTTTTGTTCTTAAAGAGCAATTTTGCCTGGAAATAATACTAGATGTAGTAGATAAGTAGATGCATAATAATTGAAGTAGTAGATGTTAAATGTAAATGCATGATAATTGAATACTAGTAGATATTAAATGTATGATAATTGAATACTAGTAGATGTTAGATGTATGATAATTGAATACGATTAGAAAATGGAATATGAGTGTCCTTTATCAAAGATGCGCGTTCTTAAGAATATTAATAATTATTGCATATGTAAATGTTAGAAATTCTATATTATATAATTTATATAATATAGAATCTTTAATTCTTTTATTTAAATAATTTTATTTTTGTTTTTGAATTGTAATTTTGCTAAGAAATATTACTTTAAGCAGATGTATAATAATTGAAGCAGTAGATGTTAAATGTAAATGTATAATAATTGAATACTAGTAGATGTTAAGTGTATGATAATTGAATACGATTAGAAGATGGTATATGAGTGTCGTTTATTCAAGATGTGTTTAATTAAGAATATTAAAAACTATTGCATATGCAAATGTAAGTAAATTCTGCTTTTTATTTATTTTCCAAAAAAAGTTAATATTTCGTTTCATTATAATGTAGATCTTTTAACTCTGTGAAAGTTGCGATGTTAACTTGCACCATTGCCAAAGTTGTAATATTGACAAACGTTAATGAGCAAATTATCAAAATAATTTCTATTTGTTCATAAAGTGCAATTTTGCTAGGAAATAATACTTTAAGTAGATGTATAATAAATGTAGTAGTAGATGTTAAATGTAAATGTATAATAATTGAATACTAGTAGATGTTAAGTGTATGATAATTGAATACGATTAGAAGATGTACAAGGAGTGTCCATTATTTGAGATGTGTTTTGTTAAGAATATAAAAAATTATTAAATATGTAAATGCAAACAAATTCTGTTTTTAAATATTCCGAAATTGATATTTCGTTTTATTATGATGCAGGTCTTTTAACATTGTGAAAATTGAGATGTTAATTTATATCATTTCCAAAGTTGGGATATGGACTAAAATTAATGATCATTTTATTATAATAATTACATTTTTGTTCTTAGATTGCAATTTTACAAGGAAATAATGATTTAAGTAGTCAAAAATTGTTTTAAAAATGTTTTCATGCAGATGATTAAAAACAATAGGTAATTGTATTGTAAAACCGGAATAGATGTATAGTGAAATTCATCGTCAAACACTGATGGACAAATAGCCACTGGTTCGATTTTTCTTCACTTCGCATCCTTTATAAATTCACTTCATTCTTCATTCTGTGATCTGAATTTTCGGAAAAGTTTCTACTTTCTTCAAAAGCAAAATTGTTAATGATCTTTTTGCTACTTGTCAAATACAGTCGGACCTCTATTTAACGAAGTCACTAGATCCCCATAATAAGTTCATCATATGGAATATTCGCTAAATAGAAAATCGTCTTATGAAACACTTAAACAACACAAAACAGGTTTTTAAATTCATAAACACTAGACATAATTTGAATAGCAATTGATACAAATTCGTCTTGTAAATTATCTACTATTTATTTTATAAATCTTAACTATAAAAGAAATCAGCATAGAAAGCAAGAATAGAGCAAAACATTATTCAGTGTTACACTATAATGCTGCATATATTTTCAACAACAATAAATCTAAATTTATATATAAAATTATAGCTGTATTCATTATAAAAGTATTTTTAAACAAGCATTACCTCACGCGTTTTTAAGTTTAATTTCTACTGATAAAATTCGTTAATTTTATTTGAGTTTTTCGTTTTAAATGCAAGCAAAGAGGGAATGGGATTTTACTGCGTTATATAAAAGTTAAACGGCTTCGAATATAAAATTAAGGTCATTTATCCCATAAAATGTGTTAAAAATTTTGAAATGTTTGTAAATATTTGGGAAATATTATACATATTAAATATTATATAAAATAAAGATGGAAATATTTGGGGAAATAGGGAAAGTGGATCTCAAAGAAAAGTTCGTTAAATAGAAAATTCACTTCGCTCTTTGGAAGTTATTTTTACTAAGAAATTTCCAAAATGCTTTTGGTTCCTCGAAAAAAATTGCAAATTACAGAAATTCGCAAAATAGAAGTTCGTTAAACAGAAGTCTGACTGTATTTGGATAGTTTTAATTTATTGTAATTTTCATGTTTTACCTTTAACTGTATGTTCATCACCATATGGANCCTATAATTATTTCCTCTGGTAGGATACACTAGTACCCAGTAATATAATACGGGATCCAGTTTAAATATTATGGGTTAATATTAAGCGTTATAGATGTTAACTTATACCCTTGCCAAAGTTGTGATATTGAGATACGTTAATGATCAAATTATTAAAATAATTTATTTTTGTTCTTAAAGAACATTTTTGCTAGGAAATAATACTTTAAGTAGATGTAAAATAATTGAAGTAGTAGAGGTTAAATGTAAATGTATAATAACTGAAGTAGTAGATGTTAAATGTAAATGTATAATAATTGAATACTAGTAGATGATAAATGTATGATAATTGAATAAGATTAGAAAATGGAATATGAGTGTCCTTTATTTAAGGTGTGTTTTGTAAAGAATATTAAATATTATTGCGTATGTAAATGTTGGCAAATTCTATATTATATAATTTATATAATATTGAATTTTATTTCTTTATTTAAATAATTTTATTTTTGCTAGGAAATAATACTTTAAGTAAATGTATAATACTTGAAGCAGTAGATGATAAATGTAAATGTATAATAATTGAAGTAATGCTAAATGTAAATGTATAATAATTGAAGCAGTATATGTTAAATGTAAATGTATAATAATTGAATGCTAGCATATGTTAAATGATTGATAATTGAATACGATAAGAAAAGGGAATATGAGTGTCCTTTATTTAAGATGTGTTTTGTTAAGAATATTAAAATTATTGAAAATGTAAATGTTGACAAATTCTATATTATGTAATTTATATAGCATAGAATTTTTTAAATTTTTTATTTACATATTTTTATTTTTGTTCTTAAATTGCAAATTTGCTAGGAAATAATACTTTGAGTAGATGTATAATAAATGAAGCAGTAGATGTTAAATGTAAATGCATAATAATTGAATACTAGTAGATGTTAAATGTATTGATAATTAAATACGGACTAAGAGCGTCCTTTATTTAAGATGTGTTTTGTTAAGAATGTAAAAAATTATTACATATGTATATGAAAACAAATTCTGCTTTTATATATTTCAAAATTTATATTTCGTTTTATTATAATATAGATCTTTTAACAATATGAAAATTGCGAAGTTAACTTATACCATTTCCAAAGTTGCGATATGGACTGAAATTAATGATCAATTTATTATAATAACTACATTTTTGTTCTTAAATTGCAATTTTGCTGAGAAATAGTGTTTTAAGCAGTCAAAAATTGTTTTAAAAATGTTTACATGCAGATGTTTAAAAACTATCGGTAATTTTATTGTAAAACCGGAATAGATGAATAGTGAAATTCATCGTCAAACATTGATGGACAAATTCAATTTTTCTTCACTTCGCATCGTTTATAAATTCACTTCATGCTGCGATCTGAATTTTCGGAAAAGTTTATACTCCTTCAAAAACAAAATTGTTAATGATCTTGCTGCCACTTGTCAAATATTTGGATAGTATTAATTCATTGTCATTTTCATGTTTTACCTTTAACTGTATGTTCATCACTTTAGGGAAATCATTTCGGTTTTTACCATTCTTGCCATTTATAAAAGTATACCGTTACGCATGACGGAAATTTCTGTTGGATTAAATCATCTTTGTTTTACCCTCCCTACCATTTACCCTACTGTTAAAGGTCAATATCATGGATGACTTTCTATAATTAATTTGGATGACTATTATAATTAAATATTGGGACTATTATAAACATGGATTACTATTATAATTAATTATTCACAAGAAATTATTATAGTTGCCCAGTGCTGTAATATTTATTTTGCCAGTATTTTGACTGCGAGCGTTATGGTATTGATGCATGGAATTGAGAAAGTTTTGATATTTTGGCGCAGATTATTATGAGAAATGTGACACTAAGATACGTTATTACGAAATATGTGATACTAACATATTATATTGTAAAATATGTGATTCTAACATAGGATATTGTAAAATATGTGATACTGTGACGTAACTACCACTATAAATGTTAAATACCAATTCTCGAATATATAAGACATGTTAACTTGATTCCATTTAGAGATACCTTTGATAGATGAAGGTTGACGTAGTTGATTTATAATTCCCCTTAATACTAACATATAATACCGCAAAAGATTTGATACTAACATGCAATATCAGAAAAAGGAGCAATACCTTTAATTTCGTGAATCTAATATTAAAATTCAAAGGAAAGATATAAGTATTATTTTTGAATAAGACAAAATATAACGATATTATTATATTCATTTAGGTAAAAGAAATTGCACTTAAATATTTAAAATTAGAAAGCTAATTTCAATCTATTTTTCTAAATGTAAACTTTCACCAACTTTGGAAACATATTTTCAGAAATTTGTAACGGAAGCTTCATCTGCCTTTGATAGGCGATCGTTTTTTCTTGATGCGGTGGCCGAGATTCTATTTCGCCATCGATGAAAAGAAGTCGTCATCACTATCGATTTAAGAATGATAATTAAGGGATAAAAAAAAAGAAGGGAAATGTTGCCCCACATGTCAGGTACATTAAATAAATGAAAATTCCCCGAAACGAGGTTTGGCCTTTGTATGTGGGCGATGGCTTCATGTCCAGAACTAGGTATTATGCTAATAATAGGGATTACCATTAGAAAAGCAGTATTCTTAAAAAAATCGATACGAATTGAGGACGACAGGTTGATAAAGAGAGTTTTTTTCTTCTTTCTCATCGTTCTTTCTTAAATGAAGCGTATAGAGAACGCAAATAGACGGGAAACATTTTTCCTAATGTAGAACAAGTTGATACTTTAGATCATCTTTTATTTTATGGATGTTTCAATTTCCATGTAATAAATGAGAACTGTTGTTTGGTATACAGTATTTATTTTTAGCTTAACGTGTTATTAAATGGACTTTAAATAATATATTTTTTTTTTACTCTGGAGTTTGTTTGCGGTGAAAAAAGGGCAATTAGCTAATAAATGGGCAGTGGACCAATACTACTAAATCATACATAAAGCAGAAAGGCATATACCAACACAATTGATAAAGCTAAACAATTCCATTTCTTTTCCAATTTGTTTTCATTGAGCCGCGGTGGCTCAGGGGATAGAACATTCTCCTTTCAACGAGGCTAACCGGGTTCAAGAACATCCGATGGCTGGCTGGTACGAATCCCGCACCCAGCTTGCACCGACCACAGTGCAGACGTAAAAATATTCTCAGTGATAAACGAATCATGGGTTAGAATCCTCTTGCAGTCAGGCTAACCATGGGAGTTTTTCGTAGTTTTCCTCTCCATGTAACGAAAATGCTGGTTAATTCCAACAAAATTTAACCCAATACTTAATCCAGGAGTTCCCTTGTCTTCTGGATTGGGACAAAATTTACAAGGCTACAGTATTGAACATTAGTAGTCGTAAACCCAAAATCGGGTCGGCTGTTCAACGACGGATATAAAATATTTATTTTCATTTGGTGCCCTTACCGGTGTTCTCACAACATTTGGCTAAACAAAACAATTTTTCAGGAATTCATTCTCTCAAAATGAAGAATAAAGATGAACTTTATTCGGTATTACTTGGCATGATGCTGATGTTTGATCACGATCATCTAAGTTTATCATAATCAAACAATTTTGCCCGGTACTTATCAGACCACAAAAAACCTATTACCGCAGTACCTGTATTAAATACCGTTATTAGTATGTTTGATGTCTATTAAAATAGCACCTATTACCATAATATGAATAGCACTAATTACCACAATATCAATAGCATTAATTACCAAAATTACTAATAAGGTGAGGTAAGAGAGCAATGATTGAAAGGTGTATGAATCAAAATTAAATTTCGAAAACGTATGAATGCCCTAAATGTGGATTGTAAAGGTATCCTGTTCTATTGAAAAATATTTTAATAAAATTGTAATAATATAAATGATTTTTTTTTTTAATAATTAAAAAGCAACGTTGATCCCAGTAATAATCGCCAACTTGGCGAGATTTCGAAAAACTGCCAAGAGGTGGGCTATTATAGGATTTTACCCCGTAATTCATATTAGTATATTATTGCAATTTGTACCAAAAAATAATAATTTTAGAATGCTTAATAAGATCGGAAACCGATTTCAATAGTTTTATCTTTAAATGTAATGTAAAATTACGCTATTCTAATAATAATAATAACAATCCTCTTAAACTTTTAATTTAGAAAACAAACAAAATTAAAAACTTAATAATAACAGAGCGGGTAAAATAATTTAAATTAGGGATACAAAAATATTTATAGGGAAATATTACTTTCTGACTTATATCCCTTTCATGCTGATGGCAACCAAACCAATTTGAATATTACTGAGGGAAAACTGTATCCTACCATGTGACTTTCTGACCTATAAAAATCCACCGTCAACAATGGAAAACTGCTACACCCTTAATAGATTTTTATATATAATTAGAAATATAACGAATAGTAGAATAGCATGCATTTCATTGTTAATTTAACAATCACTCTTGTTAATTTAGCGATTGTTAAATTTAATAATCGCTCTTTATAAACCATCGAAAAAATTTCCTTTTCAAACGTCTCCTCAGAGCAGAATAAAGGCCTGGTTTCTTAGGACAAGACGCCGTCAGCTGGAAATCAGCGCTAACCTCTGATTAGTCCATTTGTGAGTTTGATAGTATACGTCATCGAACGCTCATCTTGAACTACAATTGCCGTCCAACTCAACTGCAGTTGGATTACAACGTGAAGTCAACCACAGAAGCAATGGCGGACAACATCCAACAGCACATAGAAATCAGTCAAGATTTTGATTTTGACATTAAATATAGCTTCTTCATTAAACATAGCACTCTTCATTTAGCTCAGCTATAATGTGTTTTTTCTTGGACAAAGTCATTATTTGTTCTCTAAAACACTGGTCGACAATAACAAAATCAATACAAATTCAAAATAAATATTTGTTTACGTTATTAACGCATGCGCAATGAGAGA
>NC_092208.1:9992635-10089706 GCF_043381705.1 Parasteatoda tepidariorum | reverse complement strand
CGTAGGACATTTATATGCGATTAATTGTGAATTGTAAGCAATGTTAATAAAGTTTGTCTTAAAGAAACAATGTGATATCACTAAAAATCAAATTCTACCCTATTTTCATTTCCACATTATGAAGTTTCACTTCTACCGCGCGGAGGGACTCCACGCACTATTCTTTTTTTATTTATTTATCACATTGGCTCATTAGGGCTTTATATAATAAGACTAGACTCTCAACCTGGTTCGCTATTCTCACTCTTCTTTGAACCCCCTTGGAACTTGGAACAGTTCTTTTGGGATCGCTTAGTAATTCAAACTTGTGGGGAATTCATCTTAGACTATGCCAACCTTCATCTATCAAGAAGTACCTCAAGATAGAATCGAGTTAACATGTGTTATATACTAGTGAATTGCTATTTAACATTTGTAGTGGTAGTTACGCCACATTACTCCTCTTCCAGAATTGTATCTGTGATAGAATTCGATGAACGATTACCACTTGTTGATTCATGCTGTTAATATATTTAGTTAATTTTGCTCGTTATATTTTCTTCATTTTTTTAAAAATATTTTTCCTTTATTATTTTGTTTATAGCATTTCGCTCATTTTTTTCCCCACATGAAATGTTGTTGCATGTTATAACTTATATTTTTATGAGATATGCTACATATACGACATGTTACATGCTATACGACATGCTATAACTTATACATATTTATGAAAATCATTTCAAAATATTGGTACGATAATATTAAAAGCATAAAATGTTGAAAAATGTGATAATTTTTTCTTCTTCATTTTTTTGAAACTTTTTTTTATAAAAATAAATTCAAAATACTGTTACGATAATCTTAAAAATATAAACCATTGAAAAATGCCCTTCATTTTTTGAAAATTTTACTGTGTTGTTCCCTCTTAAGTTCGCAAAAATGTGGCTTAACGCGGTTTTCTGCTAAAGACTTCAATTATCACAATTCTTTTTTTGGGGGAGATTAGTTTGTCGAACAAGATATCCGGTTTCTATTTCACGTTTTGTTATTCCACCATTTTGAAAAAAGAAAAAAACTTTCTCTATTGCAAAGAGTGTATTGTTGCGTGAAAATTGCAATGCATTCTGGAAGGGGACGAAGAATTGGAAGCGAAGGAAGTGCACCAACAGAGGGGTCGACGGCCTCTTTTTTCCATCTGCTCATCTTGTGGGCAACCTTAAACAAGTCAGGCATGAGTATTGGAAGATGGTTCTCGGTGACTTTTTAAAAGAAAAAATAGTGAGATTTTTTTTAGAGGAAAGCTATTGTTTTATCCTTACACTAAGATGCTTAGCCCCCTGTACGCTGTCACTCACCAACCCCAATGATTGCTTCGCTTTCTGGGCAACAAAAGTTTTTCTTCTAAAGTTACAATTATTCACTTAACATATACATTTGAACTTCTATTTAACGAGCTTCCATTTTGAGAATTTCTCCATTTTGCGATTTCTTTCGAGAAACCAAGAACAGTTTGGAAATTCCATCGTAAAATAACTTCCAAATCGCGAAATGAATTTTTTATTTAACGAACTTTTCTTTGAGATCCACTTTTCCTATTTCCCAAAATATTCATTTCAAACATTCTATGGGGGAAATGAGCTTCAATTGATTTTCACAACTTAACTTTCAGAGAAAGCAGTAAAATGCCTTCATCCTTTTGTTTGCATTTCAAACGAAAACCTCAGACAAAAAGCATTTTATCAGTGGTAATTAAGCTTAAGAATGCATGTTTTAATGTATGTTTAAAATTAATTTTGTAATAAATGCAGCTATAATTTTATACATAAATTTAGCTTTATTTTAATTGGAAATGTATGTAGCATGATAGTGTAACACTGGGTAATGTTTTGCCCTATTCTTGCCTTCCATGAAGATTTCTTTTATGTCTAAGATTTACTAAATAAATAGTAGATACTAGTTTACAAGATACAGGTGTATCACTTGCTATTTTAATTATGTCTAGTATTTGTGCATTTAACACCTTCTTTGTGTTGTTTAAGTATTTCAAAAAGTGATTTTCTATTTAACGAGTTTTCCATATAACGAACTTATTATCGAGGTGTAGCGACTTCGTTAAATAGAGGTCCGACTGTATGTACTAAAAGGAATTCTGTTTTGCTTACGCTTGTGCTTGTGCTTCTACTATTCACGTCCAAATATTATTATCTATTAGTATTATAAATATTTAGATTTATTGGTGAACAGAAGTAATTCTTCTAATAAATCATTTTTTAAAATAACATTTATATTGTTATAACATTATATTGTTTGAACAAATTTGATAAGTACTCAACCGTAATTTAATATTTTCACTTATCGAATGGGCGGATGTATTAAATATTATTTTTACTTGATTCTCACTGTGCATGAAGCTGATTCTTACGTCCTAAATCATTTGATAGATCTCTGCAACTGTAATTTATAACAGTATAGCAATGTTATTTTTGCAAAAATAATGATTGAAAAACGGTTAATAAGATTAGACCACATTTTTAAATATCTTTATCTTAAAATGTAGCGCAGAATTACATTATAATGGTAATAAAAATAATAGCAATTCTCTTACGTTTAAACTCTTGAATTAAAAGCGTAATAATATCAGCAGAGGAAAGTAAGAGATACAAAAATATTTATAGAAAAACCCTATCATTATGACTTTTATTAATTTTATGCTGATAACAACCAAGACAATACAGAAATGAGTGAAGAAAAACTAGATCCTACCACGTGATTTTTCGGCCAATAAAAATGCACGGACAACAATGGAAAACTGCGACATTTTCATTGGATTTTTGTCTATACTAAATATCTACACAACATTAAACACTGTAAGGGGCTTGTCTTAACAAAATTTTCACTTTCTTGAAAAAATTTATATTAAGACTTGTATTATTCTGAGAAATTTGACACAAAGTAAAAATACTAAAGAAACTTCCAAAGTTACAGCAAAAATACTGAAACCTACTTTCTAAAAGCAAAAGATAACTCTCCCGATTTCTTGTCTGGTCTCGTCTGCAAAATTATGCATTTTGTTTATAGTTATTTATTCAATGTTTCGTCTTTAATTCTGTTTTTTTATATTTCAAGATTTTCCACCTCACGCGTAAGTTTACTTGACTTCTAATAGACCTATCTAGTTGAAACTTGTTTAGAGTACAGCATATTGTTTAAATTCATTCTAGTGTTGAATTTTTGTACAATGATAAATGTTTTAGATTTTTTTTTTAAGTCAAAATAAATTTCTTTTTTGAAAAAAACTTAAAAAAGTAAGTTTTTTTTCTCAATTTAAAAACCACATTATTATTTTTTTAAAAACACAGAATGGTTTTAAAAAGAGCACATTTCACTACCTATTAAAAGTTGTTTCAAATCATCAACATATAACTTTTATCATGCACGCACGGCGTCGTAGTATCTCTTTTCCCCTTTCAAATTTTAGCTTTAAATAAAATTAAATAATTAAAGTTCTTTGCAGTGTTTTAAAACAGTGTTTACATTTAAAAATGTATGTATTGATGCTAAACTCTGATAAAAAAATTCAGAAACTTAGTTAAATTTTAGACTAGTTATTATACACATATATATATTATAAACTGTGACTTTATATTTATTAATAAAAATACGAGACTAATGTTTAAATAGAATGGTTACTTGATAATATAAACAAATGGAATAAATAGATAAGCTACTGTGTGAAAGAGTTTTAGAAAAAAGGAATTGAGTGAATTCAGGCATGTTCAAAACAGTATGCGAAAACACGCGATTATTTTAATAGAAAATAGATTAACTCGTTTAACTTATCCAAACTTAAAACAATTTTTTAAGTAGTTGAGAATTTTTTTTTATCCTTTTTGGAAATATTTATGTTACAAAATGCTATTTTTTGCACATGAAATTTAGGATTGTCCAAATTATGCAAGGTACGTAAACTTATAACCAACCCATGAATTTTTTAATATAATCTGCTGTCGAAAGAAAAATAGTTATTATAGTGTTAATTTTATTTAAAAAGAAATATATTTTGCATGAGTAGCGAATATAATATCAAAAAAATTCAGAACCTGTCGTAAATGATTTCTTGCTGCTCACTCATTTCGCATAAAATAACAACGACTGCTCTGCCTTTATTACCGCCTTTTTAGATAAACGAAAAATAAATTAAATCAACAATAATGATAGTGCTATTTAAACAGGTAGAGATTATTTTAATCACTTTGCTTAGTAATAAATCTTTGATTTGTTGTTTGTTGTCATTCTATATACCATATTTCTGTTTAATATGCCTCTATTTAATCGGTATTAATGTTTCTTTCAGAATTCTATAAAATCTGAATAAAATGCCATGAAAATATTCTAAGGATACATGATTTCGGTAAGCATACTTAACATCTTTATAAATTAGTAAAAATTTGTGAGAAAGGGTGCCTAATGATATTCTTTAAGGATTTTGGAGCACCGGCCTCTGAAAGTACAGTTGACAAAACATATAAAACATATATTTATGTTTGTAGGGGGGGATTGAAATTTCTTAATCAGAATAAAAAATAATGCTTAATAACAGACATATTTTTGCACAAAATTGTGAGTGTTTCATTAAGCTATTCAATTGAGGGAATTGGAACAATTTAATGTTAAGCCACATTTTTCAGGAGTAATTTTTTTTTGGAAAACTGATTTTTATGTGAGCAATCATATGCTTGTGTGCACAATGCTGTTACCATGTGTAAATTCTGGTGACTTATAAAATTTAAAAGGCACTAGGAGCAATATCTAATGAACAGTTTTAGGAAGAAATATCCCCCGTGAAAAACAGTAATTTATCACTGTATCACTCTCCCATTGCAGTTGGATTTCCTAATTATTTTGGTTTCTATAAAATGTATACTAATATATATGTAACATAAAATGCTTCAATTAATCTTTTTATGTTATTCCTTTTCTGTAAATCCTTTCTGTTTCCTTTTCATTGAATTTATTATTCTCTTTCCCTGTCGAAAACCTGTTTTATCCTTCCACTCGGCAACGATTCTATATATATACTAAAAATAAATATTCACCAATTTTTTTTGTACTGATGAATGGCTTTAATTCAAAAAAATATGTATAGATCGTTATGTTCATGACAAATAATGGTAAGTTACTTAAAACATGCATTATCATTTATTATTTTTAGATCAATTTATGGATACCCATACCTGTCATGGGGTTTACTTATCTTAAGTAAGCATGGTTCACATGAGTTATCTTTCTTCCTTTTTCGGGTTTCTCTTTTCGTTGGTGTTACACCATTTAATTATACTTTCAGAAAAATGAACTCAAAATTGAATCATAGTATTCCAAACCCTAATAAGGTGCAGCATTTTGTCCTGCTTTATAAGGTCTTAAATTGAAATATGTTTTTGTTCACGTTTAATCAAGTTTATGAAATACGAAAATGTAGTTCAGCTTAGCATCCGATTAAGGGTACATCAAATCTGTATCATAGTATTGTTCAACACCTTTTGAAATTTCTTAACAGTGTTGAGTACGTAATGCCGATTTTTTTTGTAGTCGACTATACACTCGATTCATCAGAATACTTAAACAACCGTCAGTAAAATTTACAAAATTTACATTCGTAATTTCCGATAGGTAACGAAACTTTTGTTACTGCATTTTTATTTCTAGTGTTAATTTTAATTTATTCAATATTTTATGCAATGATTACAAAATATAACAATATTAATGCAGTTATATGTAATACATTAAATATGGTTTTATATAATACGTGAGATTTAAATTCAAAAGAACAAACATGCAAAAATGGTCTAACAAGAAGAAGTGTTTTTGTTAGTATACTGTATAAACTCAATGTGTACTATCTCTCCAAATTTGACGTTGAACACAAAATATTGTTTGAAGGAATTATACAAAAACAAGTAACAACACAAAAACAGACACAAAATATTGTTTGAAGGAGCACTTTATTTCAAATGAACTCCGAATCTAGCATTTATAAACACTGTAAAAAGAATTCTTGTTTCTGAACATAAACATTTTAACTACTATACACTAAAATGGTGGTTCACTAAGTGTTCCACTACACAAAAATCGAAAAATAGTTCCCGGTTTAGTGAAACACCTAGAATGCTCCGTTACACTACTTAGTGCAAAGCAGTAGCCACTATGTTTATTATTTCGTAACGCTATAAAGATAAGAAACACACAAGAAGCTGTAAAGTAACTTTTATTACGATACCATCTAGAACGAGAAAATTTTCGGATGCGTATGTACAATATTTCTTATAAAACTAGTTTCTTAATCAAACATACTGCGCAGACAGAATGTTAATATGAATTCGAACAAAACCGATATTGAGAGAAGTTAAATATTTTAAAATTATTTTATGCAATCAACTGATTTATGTAAATCTTATGAGAACATAAATATTTTTTTTAAAAAGACTGAAAACATACATGCATTTTGTAACAGTTTATATGAGTAGTTTGCACTGTTTAGACGGCAAGAGGATAAAAATTACTTGGCAAGTAATCATCCACAATCAATATTTTTTTTAATAATGAATATTTTTTTATCACCAAAGAAGATTGACACTTACTTGGCTATGACAAGTTTGTCAATTAAATCCGATAAGAAGCACACATATCTCACCAGTACACTACATGTAAACAAACAGCCATATTGTCAAGATTTGGAATTTGCTCAATTATTCACCTATTAACTTTTAATTACAGTAAAAGATATTTGTTATATCTACGTATAATACATATCCACCATTATTTCAAGAATTTAGTTAAATAGTTTAAATATGCCTTAATTATTTGCCAATTACAAGGAGATCCGTAAAACGCTACCTTTTATATAGATAGGTATTACATCACAGTTTTTACAATGTGGTGTAAATAAATCTAAAACTCTTACAATGGAATAATTTTATTTCAAGATTACGCGCTTCCACTTCACACGA
Organism: Parasteatoda tepidariorum; assembly: GCF_043381705.1. Classification (NCBI taxonomy): domain Eukaryota; kingdom Metazoa; phylum Arthropoda; class Arachnida; order Araneae; family Theridiidae; genus Parasteatoda; species Parasteatoda tepidariorum. The sequence continues at coordinate 10,082,720 of NC_092208.1, read as the reverse complement.
TAAATATTTTCGCTTCTGAAAACACCAACGTTTGTGAATTTTAGATATCGTCTGCATATTGTTTACATTTGAATACAAGTTGGCGAGATTTTGTTGCTATCTTCTACACTGATATTCATCAACAGTAAAAGTTCGCCATTAAAATATGTATCATGTTTTTGGTTTTTTAATAAGGGTAATTATATTTTAATTTTAAAATCTCGTTAATAGTATTAAAAAATGTTTATAATGTATAATATCTATCATTCTGTAAGCCTAAACGTTAAGCCTAATTCGAATTTGTCTTAATATTCTCTCTGTACAACGCTTATGTTCAATTTGCAAAATAATTTTATTCTAAGAGATATTGCATGTATGCATCTGAAATTATATACGTCTTGCTTTAGATTAATCAGCTTAATAGGTTAGAGTAATAATCCGATTAGATTAGTATTTATTGACTACTATTTAGCGACTTAAGATTAATATTTCGATTCTTGATATATATTGCATTGTAAAAATAATTTTACTAACTCTGATGTGCATCTCATCTTACTACAATTATAAATATTTGTGTTACTGAATGCTGAAAATGGTGGCAACAATTTTACAACAAATAATGTAAAGAACATTCTTGGTGTTTCACTACTCCAAGAACTGTCCTTTTCTACACTACTTTGGTGCAAAGTAGTTGTTGCATTTTTGGTATAAAAATACACTAAAATGAGGCGAAATGTAATATGCGCTAACAAATAACATTTTTAGAAAGAAATATTTTGTGTCTGTGGATTATATACGTTTAAATTCTATTTACTAAGGAACAGGAATAGCTTTTATAAAATAGTTTTTATCTAAAAATACTTTTGAAAAAAAAAATGGGATTTAGAGTGTATCGAGTGTTAAAACTGAATATGTAGTTAGATTATTAAATGACATTTATCTAAATATCATGGAGAATTTTTTCCACTTCTTCTTGTCCACCCATGATTTTTAAAGTCCATCCATTCAAACTTTTTTTTCTCCATATGATGACATCAGAATTAATTTATCAGAAGGGAATTCCTTAGGCGATGATATAATTCAAACTTCTTTGCTTTCTTATCAACAACAGGTATTCCACTCTTCGTAGCAAAAAATCTGTGCCTCATACTTTCCCGTTACGGTTTCTCTGTACACAGACTCGGCTTGAAGTAGTAATACCGCCTGCTTTCTGAATCTCGCTTGATGTAATGCTTTTTTTTTCATTATTGCTTAAGTTAGCCCTAGTTTTTAATGACTCTTACAAGAATATAATCCCAAGAAACTGAAGTGGTAAGATATTAATAAATTGAATCAGTCAACTCTAAACAAGTTCCAAAAATGTCGTCTGCTTTTTTAATCTCACTTGATGTACTCACTAATAGGCAGTTTATTAAAATACCAAGGAATTAAGTGTAAATACTTTTTATTAAGTTTTTTATTTTGGATTCACTGTAACGTAAGGATAATCCTTTACAGCTAGAAAAACGCTTGCATACTCAGTTTTGTGTTCTTTTTTTTAATATAAATTTAGCCCAAATGAAAAATATTCCTTCTAATAATCATTACTCATGAGACGTTTTAATAATTAAAATTGTAAATATGTTCTTTGAATTATAAATATGCTGTAAAATGTTCTTTTTTTTAATTATAAATTTAGCTTAAACGAAAATTTTTTATTCTAATAATCATTACTCAAGAGACGTACTAATAATTAAAATTGAAAATAAATAATAAAAATTCATGGAAATTATCAAGTTTCAGACATTTTGTTTAAGATTCATATAGTTCGATTTTGTTTCATCCTGTCTTTGTTTGTATTAAAAATCTATCAACATCTGTACTTAGAACAACTCGGGGAAATAAAAACGGAACACTCTGAATAACTTTTGATCTAATGATTGGATTTTCACTTAATCACGTAAAATCGGATTTCCCTTAATGGTTTGAGGTTTTAATGATGAATAGGCCTAATTGATTAGTGAAGATGATGTTATATTTCATGAAATCATCCACAAAGATGTTCTTACGACAAATTTGGATTATAGTTCCTCGAAAATTAAGGAATCGTCGATATTTTGTCCCAAGAGTTTAGGCAGAAGATCTGTTGAAAATGTTGACCTATTTTTTGTTACTTTTACTATCTGCGTATTTCGTTATATCTCAGAAAGTTTGTAAGTAAATACTGAAAAAATTTTGCATTCAGTTATAAAATTCGACACAAAATTTAAAAAATAGTTCGTAACAGTTATGTAGTATTTTTTATAATCTATTTAATAATGAACTGGTTATTTTTAAAATGCAAGGTAGACAAGTTTTTACATTTTTTTAAACTATGTAATTTAAAACAACAAATCTACGAAATTTGAACTAAATCGGTTGCATATCCACTTTTAAAATGTAGTCGCTTAACTAAAATTGGATTTTTGGATATTTTTACCGAAGTTTTAAGAGTATACTATTTTGTCTCCTTACGTCTTTCTATTGTCAAACATTTATCAGCGGTTTAGTTTTATAATATTCTGATTTGGGTTTCTTTTTCTTCGAATAGTGATTAGGGAGGTTAACTTATTACTTATGGAAATGATAGTTAAAGGAATTTGATAAAATTATCCCAATATTTTTATTCTTTATTAATTACGATAATTTTGAAACAGAAAATACTTAGTTAACACTCTATCAGGTCTCTATATCCTCAATATTAAAAAATCTAAAAGCTTACAATGCTTAAGCATAATATTCTTATACTAAAAATTTATAATTATGTTCAAATAAAAAAACTATAATTAAGAAACTAAAAGATAATTTATTTTATAAAATTGTGTATCTTATTTGTAAATTTTTTTTATTTGTTTTGTTTTTATTTTAAAAATATAAACAATAACAAAAAATGGCAAAAAAACTTTTCAAAGTTTGGCACATTATTTTAAAATTTGAAATATTTGAATTTGTACATTTTTATTATGGAACATCAGAAGTTTAATACTGAAGTTAATAAATTTTTAGTGAAAATTTGAGAAGTTTATTATAATACATATACAAGTACTGTTGTTACTCTCAACTTTCAAGTAAAATATATTCATATTTGCTGAAGTAAATTTTAACTCAAACATTTATCGCAAAATGATGAAGTTATGAAAAACAAATCCTAAACTATTGTAAATATTTCGTTCAAAGGAAATTAAAACACTGAACTACAGTAATGTGAAGTAATTTTTTTTCTTCAAAAAGTTTTTTTCTGAGATATTTCCAAATATCTTACAAATTTTACTTTAATATTTTTCTTAAATAGAAAACATGTAAATACGTATGAGGTTTTTATATTAGGTTTTAGTCATTGTTTTCTTTTCTGATAATAAAAAAAGGCTCAAACTTTTAATATGAAAGAAATAGAAAAGTTCTTTTCCTGTTATGAAAAGCGTTTGAGACCCTTGTGGTTCATAAATTAAGAATTATTAATTAGTTTCAATTTCAGAGCGGAGCGAAATTGGTGATTTTTTAATAAGCTTATAGTTTTTAAAGTATTTTATTTTATTTTATATTTGTCGTTGAGCAGTCAACCCAATTTTGAGTTTACGGCTACCACTTTTCAACTCCGTAGTCTTGTAATTTTGACCCAATTCAGAAGACAAGGAAACTCCTGAATCAGTACTACCAGAGGTATGATTTGTTATGGGAACATGGAGGACTTTGTGCCCGAACAGATTTAACGTTCACCAGTCACATTTACTACACGAGGAGCCTTCGGCCGGTGGGGATCGAACTCGCAACCTGACTATTTCTAAATCCAGTAAATTCCTTAAAAAAAAAAAAAATATCTCTTTTAACAGGGTGTCTGAAAAGTAGCCATATATTTCAAAAACGGCTTAACGAATCAAAATTCTAAAAATACGCATACGAAATACTTTCAAATGATGCGTTCAATTATATTTACATGGAACAACAAATGACCAAATATTTAATACATTTCCATTAAAGGCTATGCAGAAATCAACCTGGAAAAAAACTGAATTTGTTTTATAATAAATTGGTGTAAAAATTGCATTAAAACATTGTATGTTAAATGGAAAGATTATTTAAACATGAGATGCCAAAATTTATATCAAAAGCTATTCATATTAATCATTAGGATTGTCTGTCGTGAAAATGAAATCAAGATTGTTAGTTTTGGATGCCAACTTCCTTATATTATGGGGTAAAATTAATAATAAAATTAAAATTAATAACAATATTAATCTACTGGCCCCAGGACGACTAAATGTAACAAATGGGGACTAGAAAAATGTTTGACAGTCGCTACCCCACATCCACTTTTGTTATCAAAAGTGCACCGCATGCTTATTTTCTTCTTCTCTTTTTTTATTAAAAAATATTTATTAGTAAATAAATATTATGAATATTTTTTTAATAATTTGGATTTAATAACATTATTTCAAGTGTTTTTCTTAAAGTATTTTTTTTTCATTTAGAAATGCGCATTGTGAAGTTTACAATGTTTTGTGAAATGCTTCGAAAATTGCTTCGCATTAATAATATCAAAAAAGTTTTAATCGTCAAAAATTTCAATTTTTGATAAGGTGGGCATATGTTTTTAAAAGTAGGAACAAGTTTTAGAAGGGGTCACGTATTTTTAAATTAGAGACTTTGGAGTTACTTTTCAGGCAAATCTATATTTTTCTCATCATATTAACATTCTAGTTTCCAGAGCTTATCGTAAGCTCGGGTTTGTTTATGAAACGTAAAACCAAAGACCTCACAAATGAGCGGACATTATTTTCTTCCGTTCTACCTTGAAATGTGACAGTGTTATCTGGAGTCGTTATTACAATAATAAAAAAGCATTGTATCAAATGAAGTTTCCATATTATAAAACAAACTGAGGATTATCTTCATGTTTCTTCATTGCGAAATATTTTTCAGATTCCATCTCTGGAATGACGTAGGTCTTGTTCATTATTTTTCTATAAAATTCTAAATAATATGATTGATTGCTCTGATATATTAAGTATGATTCAGTTTTCTGTTAAAAATCTCAATTAGGGCCGGGATAGCCTATTTGGTAGGGCACTGGGCCCATATCCAAAAGGTCCTTGGTTTGATCCATGCCGGACAAAGGCTCCCCGTGTAGTAAATGGTGACTGATGCACGTTAAATCTGTCGAGTCGCAAAGTCCTCCATGTTCCCACAATAAATAATACCTCTGGCAGCACTGATCCAGGAGTTTCCTTGTCTTCTGGATTGGTTCAAAATTTCAAGTATACGAAGTTGAACATTAGTAGTAGTAATCCCAAAATGGGGTTGGCTGTTCAACGATAGTAATTTTAAAAAAAATCCCAATTTATGAAATGAAAAATTTTTTGTAAGAACATTTTGTAAGTTTAATTATACTAAAAAAAATTTTTTATGCGAATTGTAAAACTTGTTTTACGAACATGCTGAAGATCTTGATATTTCTAACACGCCTTTTATTGTTTTTTTTAAAAAGTTTTGTTTAAATATATTGTTGCAATGACGTTTTTTTTCTCATTGTATGCGTCACTAAAATTGTTCTTTTTTTTTGTGCTTTTTATCGTGAAAATAATAATATATTATATGAAAAACAAAATGTATGTTTTTAACAATTATTCTCAGTAAGAATCGCTTTTTTGATTCCCAACAATCTAAAACAAAATTATTCTGTATTCAAATTCGTTCAAAATATATTTTTGAGTAAATATTACTGGACTAAAATATACATTATTGAGTTAAACAATATATATTATTTGCTTATTGAGCTTAAAATTATATGTTATTAATATAAAATTGCTGAAATTTTCTAAAATCTTAAAAGGGCACTAAGGTGAACCATATTAGCATGATTTTCAACAGTGAAACCTGACTGGAAACATGGCTCATTTTAACACTTTATTTAAGTAGCAGTAGCAAATATGAATCAAAGTTTGGTATTATGGTACTGGTATTATGGTTCACCATTGAAAAGATGTTTCTGATATTGTACTAGGTTCTTCTGATAGCGTACATTAAATTATTTTTCCAAAGAAAACTAAGGACGAAAATAATTCTGGGGAAAATAAGAAAAACTCTGCCTTGTAAATCATTTTATTGCAGATTTTGAATAACTAATATTAAAATATTGCGACAATATTTATAGTAGCAGCGTTAAAAAAAAATCAATTTACGGATGTTCAAGATTTAATAGAGTGACTATTTTTTTCGAAAGGAATAAGAACTGCATTCATGTTTTTTTAATAAGAAATTGGGGTTGGCGAACATATGATTTCAGAGAAGAAATCTTTTCCCATTAAAATAGTTGAATCAGTTTATTATTGTTAATAACTCTGAATTAAAACTTTAATTTAAAAAAATAATAAACCGACTATTTTTACTTTAGCTGCGAAACTTTAATTTAAAAAATTAACGTTAAATACGTTAAATTACGTTACGTTAAAATTAAAATGTATTCTTATGAAATATTGTATGATATATATTAAATAATTTATTATTCTCATATTTTATTGAATAATAATATTGGAATTGAAACTCCAAAAGCAAATTTACTTTAGGCAACCAAAATTTTACAAGAGAGAAGTTGAAATTCCATTCCAAGTTTCATCGAGCCATTTAAATTGTTTTTGATAATTTCAGTCATACTTTCTTCAATAGTATTTTATTAGATTTCTATATCTATATTATGTTTTTTTTTTCCTAGCATAAATGTTTCATTTTACTTTATAACTTGCGTTGAACAGCCGACCCCATTCTGAGTTTACGACTATCAATGTTATACTTTGTAATCATGTAGTTTTGAACCAAACCCAGAATATAAGGGAACTCCTAGATCAAGCATTGGGACACTAGACTTCTTTTTATTTATAGCCGTATTTTTATCTTCTTTTTTTATATTTTATTACCATCGTTGAACAGTCGACCCATTCTTGGGTTTACGACTACTAATGTTCAACTCCGTAGCCTTGCAATTTTGAACCAATCCAGAAGACAAGGAAATTTCTGGACCAGTACCCCCAGAGGTATTGATTTATTATGGGAGCATGGAGGACTTTGTGAATTGACAGATTTAACGTAGATTAGTCGGCATTTGCTACACGGGGAGTCTTCGACTGGCGGGGATCGAATCCAGGGCCTCTTAAACATAGGCCTATTGCCCCACCAACCCGGCCAAACTATCCTTCTTGAAAGACTTTTTATGGTGCTTGCCTGTATCTGCTTGCGTGAAAGGGAGTGGAAAATAAGGAAAACCTCCCATGGTTAGCCTGGCTGCAAGGGGACTTTAGCCAATGATTCGTCTAACACTGAGGAAAATTTATAAACCAGCCACCGCATGGATTCGAACCTGGGTCACCGTGACATTGAGCCTGGGGGGTAATGATTAGGAGGCGCGCCCTTGAATTACGGCGGCTCTCTCACCTAAATGTTATTACTTCCATTGTGTATATCTTTTTTACTTCACTTTTAAAAAGAAATTTTTATATATTAAGGGTGGTGACTGCACAATAAGGTGTATTGAACCTTGGACCTTATTTTCGGTCTACGGGGCTTGGGTGCAAAGTCTGAAGAGACGCTAAAATTTTATTAGAAATATTTATCATAAATATACTATGTCATGAAGATTTATTTGCAATAATATTGGTTTCATTTTTTGCTGATTTACTAATATTTGATATGCTTACTTAAACATTCTTTAAAGAAATATTATTATTTATCATTAATTAAACGAATTGAATTTTTTTAGTTTCCATTCCCATACTTTATTTATATGAATAATATAATATTAATGAGAATTTCGTATCTTTACCTATTTACATAAATACTGTTACTATATTCTATACAGAAATTATAATTCAAATTTCTTTAGTGTATGTTTAAATTGAGATTTTTTGACTTTAGCATACTTCAAAATGTCCAGGTTATACTTTAGTTATACGCTGATTATGCCTGAAGAACACACTATTCAAAAAAAAAAAAAAAAAAAAATTGTCATTATGTATTTATTAAATAAAAAGATATATTAAAAGATTATTAAAAGATATTAATTAAAGAGATGTATAAAGGATTATAAAAGATAAGTCCTTTATAATAATGAATATAGTTAAAGTTATGTTCTGAAAATAGTTAAGAACATTAAAGGAGATAATTACTATTAAAATTGTTAAAAAATATCATTTAATAATTCTCGGTTAAAAATTCACAGTATTGTAATAATAAAAAAACCTTTTTTACAAAGAAATTAAACTTTAAAAATTCCATCATATTAGGACATTTTTTGACTCAATATTGATTCCGAAATTCCTATCAAAATTAGCCATTTTATAATTTATCATCACCGGCATATAACTTTCCGCTTCCGCTCTTCGTTGACAAGGACAAAAAAAAAAGGAACAAATAAAATAAAAACCACTATGAGATTTCATTTTTCAATACTTTCTCGCATTTTTTCCCCTTCCTATCGGTAAAGTAACCAGATAATCTACCCCTGTCTATCAAAAAAGTCTACTCCTATTGTTAAAAAAGGGAGAAAATACAGTCTACACGACAACTCACCTTTGATCGATTCCGAAATTTTTCCTCAAAAAATCATTCCAAAAAATAAAAAAAGCAAATGATCTCGCATATAACAAAGTACATCCTCGAAACTCACGCGACTTGCACGCGCTTTTACCTGGAGTTGAACTTTTTAAAAGGAGGCCCCCTTTTCCCGTCAGGAACCCCCCTCAAAGAACAAAGAAGGGCAGCTGGCGTGTGCCCGCGCGTGCCATATGACGCTGCCCCCCTTGTCCTTTTGCCCCTTTATCAATAGTATACCCCCCTTTGAATGTGTACCCATCCCAGAGCCTATAACTTTTCTGCAAGGCCATCTACATCAGAACGTTTTCCAACGGCCTGGATTTTTTTTTATATTCCTTTTTCCCGGCTAACTATTATTTTGGCGACCCTCTTTAGAGGCACCCCCCGTATTGTTAGAGCGCCACCACCTGCCTTCGCTCCAAGTGGTCGCGATGGGATGGGAGGGGGGCTTCTCTGCAATCTCTCCCCCCTTTCTATCAAATCGACGGTCTGCTTTTGCCGTCTGCCGCAGTTCTATCATTTGACATCGGCGTAGGGATGGATCGGTTAGTTTTGGATTAGTCCTCGTGGTGGTCGATCGGTGAGTTGATTAGTTTTTGGTTCGTTTGTTTACATTTTAATTTATTTGCGTTCGTTATGTTGTGTTCCTAGCTGATTCATCAAATGAAATTTAATGTTTCAGCATAAACTATTTTAACTTAAATTGTTTTTCAACTGAATTTCGTTTGAGTTAAATTTTATTTCATTAAAAATTAATCGCATGCACACTCTGCTAAATTCTGTGCAATACAATATTTATGATAGTTTATTTATTTATTTTTAAATTTTTTTTTGTAACTGATATTGTGCTTTGCTTAAACTTATTACGATATAGTACTTTTTCATCTATTTTATGTTTCAATAATAGATTTTGTTTTTAACTAATTTCTGTTATTAACACGATTAATTAATTATTTTGTTTTGTAAAGTACAATGAGTGTAGTTTTTGCTTTTCATTTTTGCCCCTGACTATGATATTTTTTTCATTTTTCACTTTGGCTTAAAATATAGTTAAATTAAAAATGTATGCAAAATATATATTAAAAATATATTTAAATAAAAATATTAAAAAATAATGAAATATTTCAGCATTAAGATGTTTTATTTAATTGCCACAAAAAAAAAAGTTTTTTACTTTTTCCCAATTTTAAATAGATCACTATTTTATGCGTTATTTTTGAACTATATTTATTACAAATCGTTGGTTTTAATGTTTTCATAATTTATCTACTTATAACGTTACTATTGTATGCTTTTTTTTCGACTGTTGTGAGAAACAACGATTAGGAAATTTATATTTATGAATTTTTAAAAATTTTTTTTTTAATATTTTCATTCATTATGAACAGAATATTAAAACCTGGTATTTGCAATTTAATTAGTGTATGGATAGCCAATTCAATTATTCATTATTTATTCCATTTAAAGTACTTTTTTTTAACAATATAGACAGCAAAAACATATTTATTTGAGTTTAGATTCTAATACTGATATTTTGATTCTATTTAACTAAGTCTACTACACATTTTTACATTATTTTCAATCGAATTAAAACAAACAACTGGAAAGCTCAATTTTATATTCACTTATTAGTATATTTTAAATAGCACACGTAAAGAACATATTTTCTTTTATTTGCTCATTGCTCCAACTTTGCACATTAATTTTATTTTGCTTTAATTTAGTCAAAACAAATTTAAAATTGCACAGTTCTGTGTAACATGCTAAGTTATATGTAAACACTCATGAGTTTTATATTTCAACATTAACAAGTAGAAACTGCTGAATTATAAAGATATTATACTATATAGTAGTATCAAACATACATTTTTTCCTTCAATTTCTGGTAAGTTTTTCAATGGAAAATGAAACATTTTACGAATTTATCTTGAAATTATTTTTTTAACTCTCTAAAATAGTTCAAACAAATTTAAACTTGCAGAGTTTTGTATAGCATGCTTTATGTGAACGCTCAGGATTTTTATTGTTCAGCATTAACACGCATATAGAAGCTACTTAATTATAATTATATTATACTATATAGCACTATCAAACATAATTTTTTTTTTCAATTACTGGTGAGTTTTTCAATTGAAGATGAAGCATTTTACTAATTTATCATAAACTTATTTTTCTAACACTCTAAAATAAATATCAGATATCGTATTCGACCTTTAAAATCTTCCACGTAAGAACATTGGAACAATTAACTACCAACTAAGAATGCCTGCAACTTAGAATTAATGTTCTTAGTTGGTAGCTACTTTGCAATAACAGACCTGAAAGAATAATGAATGATAGTAAATAAAAAATATAAATTAAATTCGGCGTACTTTGTACTATAAAATTCTAATAACATAAAATTATGTCGTTGCTCTGTTTTAAGTGGTATACAGTTAATATTTTAGGTCGTGAGTTCGATCCCTCGTGGTCTTCCTCTCCATGTAATGCAAATGCGGGTTAGTTCCATCAAAAAGTCCTTCACGAAGGCAAATTTCTCCCAATACTTGATCCAGGAGTTCCCTTGTCTTCTGGTTTGGGTTCAAAATTACAAATCTGTGGAGTTGAACATTAATAATCGTAAACCCAAACATTGGGTCGGCTGTTCAACGACAGTTATAAGTTAAAATAAAAATATTGTATTCTTTTACAAGAGCTTGCAAATTTATTTTATTATATCATGCAAATACTTAAAATTGAACTTTTCATAAATTATTTCTAACTATGTGACACTAATAAATTATAAATTTTTATATCAACTTGTAAATTGATATCAACCAACTATATTTTCGTTGATAACGTTGATCGAAAAACACTAATAGTTTTATATTTTTAGAAATATTTTTAAATATTTTTATTTGTTTCTTCGCAGGTAAGCAGCTGGTCTGCTTACAGTTACAATCCATTCTTTTAAGCTATTAACGAAATAGTTACGAAATATTTAATTACGAAATAGTTAGATGAATCTTTTTTATATATATTTTTTATTATCCCATAAAGAACACGTGATCTAAATTTGAGACTTCTATCTTGTTAAAAAAGCATTGTTTAGTTTTACTGTCAGTTAGCCTAATTAATCCGATAATAAAAAAACATTGAAATGAAACTTTAGTTTTTATTCATATCTGATAAGGAATGCGTGGTCAAATTTTGAGTGTTCTTTGGTCGTGAAAACGCGTTAAAGTACTTTCTGCCTTTTTTTTTTTTTTTTTTATTTATTTTTTAAGATTTTAGTTTCTCTACTAATTTTGTAAAGAACAATTAGTCCAAAATTGAGAGTTCTTGCACCTTAATGATGCTTTCAAAATGCAGAAATGTTAACAGATTCTTGCGGTAATAGAATTTCCGCTGTCAAAGCAACATTTAAAAAACTAATTTTAAAACCATCCCAGATCATCGAAATATACTTAGATTTAAGTTCTCTGGAAAAATAACACAACTTATAAGCATAAAAAATTAGTTTCACCGACAGAAACATTAAACGTATCCTAATTAATTTTTAAAAAAAAACTTTGATTTCAAACCATGACAGCTAATTTCCATTACAAATAGCACAAATAGAGTTACTCCATTACAAATAGATTACAGCAATCGATTCGTTAGTTAGAACGGACAGTGGAAAGATAATTGTCGTTTGAGATATGGATGTCAGAAAATGAGCTATAAACATGTGATTTTAGATACTTTAGAAATACTACTTAGCCGTGGATTTTATGACTGTCTTTGAGCAGCAGACCAAATTTTAGGTTTACGTCTACTGATGCTCAACTCCGTAGCCTTGTAAATTTTAACCCAATCCAGGAGACAAGAGAACTCTGGATCAAGTAATGGGAGAAACTTGTCTTCGTCGTGGAATTTTTGATGGAACTAACCTGCATTTGATTTACATGGTGAGGAAAACCACGGAAACCTCCCACAGTTATCTTGATGGCAAGGGGACTCTAACCCATAATCCGTCAACCACTGAGGATATTTTACGTCAGCATTGTAGTCGGTGCAAGCTGGATGCGGAATTTGCATCGATCATTTGCTGCTGGGATTCGAACTCGGTTCACTTCATTATAAGGCAAACGTTCTATCTCCTGAGCCATCTCCTAGAGACGGTAGATTGTGGTAATCCGCTAATGCTACCGAGATCATGTTGAGCATTTAATTTGGCCACAACGAGTAAAAGATAATTAAGCATTACAGAACACGCTATAATTTTTTTTTTTTATCAGAGCTAAAAGCTAGCAAGCATGACTTATGTTATCTTTAGAATATTTTACAAAAACGAATTGCTTGGAGTTTAATCTAAAGCAATAGCTTCCGCTAAACCAATGAGAAAATTCCATTTTTAAAATGCCTCTGAATTCAAAATCTGATTATAAAATTGAAGATCGAGCTTCGTCATTTGTTAGCAATTGTACTCATTTAAGCTGCATGTTGAATGTTGTAATTTCAGTGCCAACGGCATACAGACACGCACATTTTTAATTTTATTACATGTACGAAGTAAAAAAATCTTAAATTTATGGAAAATATCTGTCAGTTGGTCGCCTGTATGAAATTGTTTATTTCAGAAAAAAGCACTGTTATTTAAAAACTTGTATCTGAAGCAGATAGTATTGTTATTTTAACAAAAAAAAAAAAAAAAAAAAGAAAANAAAAAAAAAAAAAAAAAAAAAACTCTGCTCTTTTTTAACAAAAAAGTTTTTCTTATAACTGCGGTCAGTGTGAGTCGAGAGCAGCATTTGCATCACCAGTCAACGCTGAGATTCGAACTCGGGTCACCTGATTGGGAGCCGATCGCTCTGCCCCCTTTAGATGATTAACAGCAGAAAAAAAAATCTGCATATATCTTTTAACAGCTTTTTTTTTCGGTAAATAAATCTTTTCTTTTTCTTCTCAGTAGAATTCACTGTTATTTTTTACAATGATTTAATGAATGTTTTCTTTTGCTCAATTCTAAGTCTCAACTCAGAGTTTTACATATTTTTCAAAACAAGGAACAAAACTCCTAAAGAAAATTAGCAAAGTGTGGTGTTTTATCAACGTAATTAAATGAGATTTTAAAGGAATATATGGTCCATAATTATTATATTTCAACACGACGTATGTTTAAGGTTTTTAAAAATTAAATGTTAAAGGTTGCATTTTAAATTAGAAGGAGAAATTTGAAAGAGTTGAATATTTCTTTTAATCAAATTATTTAAGTATCGCAAACTTCAACTAATGTATAAAGATATGGGAACAAAATGGTACAGAAAATGACACATTTAAGTTAAAGTATAAATGTTACATAAAATAGGTTTAATATGTCTGTTATGTATGCTAATTAGTCAAGTTAAAATATGTATGTTATATATGTTTATGCTAAATATTTGATGTGTCGTTTAAATCAGTACTTTTAAATCCGATTTACTTGAAGGACAGGAAAAGGTTTTCAGTGTTTTATCGCGGATAGGTAAGGTTAGTAATATGGACTATTGGCATAATTTTACATTTGAAAAACTGTGACACTTAAGCAATTTTTTTATCGTTTTTTTACGAGGGGGGCAAGGGGGGCTTGCTTGAGAAACAATGATTTAGATTATATATTTACTTGAATTTTTTTTTATATGAAAATCGATATAAAACCCTTACCCCCTAACAATACGCGATTCAAATTTATTGGATATCGGTTTCTACCCATTAAGTTTACTTTAAAAATTTGAAGCAATAAAGTAAACCAATTCAATTCCTTTCGTAGTCGTTCGAAAAATAATTTCCAATAATTGAAATACTTTACGAACGGGGATCGAAATGAACTTTTAGAGTGTTAAATAAGCGAAAATGTTGGAGCAAACGATCGCGGGAGAAATGATCAATTAGACAGATATTTTCTCCCGTGCATTAATCGTCATCGCGTGTTCCAGATCGCGTGACCCAAATGTAATGGGTGTTTCCGCCCTCTGTAGACAGCAGTTTGGGAAAGTATGTTATTAAAGATTCCAGAAATGGAAAATTGTTTCAACTCTAAAAACGGACTGTTCGCAGACATGTGCTTTTTCTTTTATCGACTTAACACGAGACACCGATATTCTTAGTCGTTTGTCTCAGGGACGGACTATTAAAACTGAAATAGTTCTTTATGAACGACTTGGAAGATTGAGTTAAATTGATTCAAAAATATTAGAGAAGTCATTTATCATAAGGTCTTTAATATTTTTTTTTTCTTTATCGTTTTATATAAAATTTTAGTTGAAGTTTTAGTTAACTTGAGCTCAAATATATTTCACCGTTGGAAATACAGTTATATTTTTTAAGTATACTTTCTCTTTTGTAATTTACATTGTATTTTTTTTGTTATTACGGCGAAATTTTCGCGTGAAAAAACTTGAAAATTTTTAAATATTAAGCTAATTTTTATATTTTTGTAAAATCATTATTCAGAAAATGAATTACCAAAAGGTTTGATTTCTATGGTAAATTACAGAACAATTAATTTTTCAATGATAAGATAAATTAGGGTATTTGAGTTGATTTTATTAAAATGTGTTTCCATAATTTCATCAAATGTTACTTATGTTGATGTTATACACCTGGTAGTAAAATCCCTCCAGCATGGTGGAGCATGCTGCTGATGTTTTTCTATTTTAAAAAAGCAAACAAAGAATTTAGGTAAGATTGTTGCGCGCGAGACACCTTTTAAAACATCTCTAATTGGGTATACTATAGCCTACTCCACAGATCGTGTTATTCCTACTAAATTTAACTAGTAAACAGCATTTTCTGCGAACCTGATTTCTAGCAACAAGTAAAAGCNCTTTATCGTTTTATATAAAATTTTAGTTGAAGTTTTAGTTAACTTAAGCTCAAATATATTTCACCGTTGGAAATACAGTTATATTTTTTAAGTGTACTTTCTTTTTTATAATTTACATTGTATTTTTTAAATTACTACGGCGAAATTTTAGCTTGAAAAAACTTGAAAAGTTTTAAATATTACGCTAATTTTAATATTTTTGGAAAATTATTATTCGGAAAATGAATTCATGGTCAATTTATGGTCTTTTATGGACTTTTTATGGTCAATTATAGAAAAATTAATTTCTCAATGACAAAATAAATTAGGGTATTTGTGCTGATATTTTTAAAATGTGTTTCCATAATTTTATCAAATGTTACTCATGTTTATGTTGATGGTATACATCTGGCATGGTGGAGCATGCTGCATATTGTTATAGAATCTGCAGATTCTATCATAATCTGCAGATGTTTTTTTTTTATTTTTAAAAAGCAAACAAAGAATTTAGGTAAAATTGTTATGCGTGAGACTCATTTCAAAACATCTCTAATTACTAAGTTACATTTCTGCCAAAATACAAAATAATTATTCAAAACTACTCCAATTTTTACTTAAAACAACCTAACAAAATGAATTTAAATTAATACTTTACAACTAATTATTTAATTTTTACTTAAAAAAAACATAACAAAATCAATGCCAATACATGAAGAAGTACAAAACATACATAAGAGAAGCATAGATTAGGTGCTCATCTTTGGCTTTACTATAGAATTCAGGCATGATTTGAAGACAGAGAGAATATCTCTTTCGCCAACTGCTTAGTTTTGGTAGTTTCTGTGTTTTCGACATTTAGAATAGTACACTTTTTATCGCTGAATTAAAAATATTAATTTTAGTCTTTAGTATTAAATTTCTGAACTTTTTGTGCTTTCGAAATTCTTGCTTCTATTTCTGACTCTCTTCCCATCTACTATTGCACCATATTTTTTTACATCTTCTATTTCGACACTTTTAATACCATTCTGGTCGTTTATACTCATAGTTTTGATTTAATTTATTTTCAATGTTTCCTACATATTTTTCCAAAAATTGACAAATAAAACAATGTCATCAGAAAAACCTGAGTCTTTTAGTGAAGTTCCATCGTTATCCTCTACAGTCCCTGGTCAAATTATTAGACGCACTGTAAGATTTTATGTAAAATCTTAATTATCAGGTGATACTGTACAGCTTTATTGTTTCTACGCAACTGAAACCGGTTTGCACTTGTTTAAGTTCGTGCATCAATGGGTTAACATTGTAATGCAATACGTTAAAAATAAACACAAATGGGAAATACATAAAAATCTTTTGAATAAAAACCCATAACATTGTATGTTTAAATATAAAAGTATTGCCTATAAACTCGTGCAAAACATGTCATTATTCAAAAAATTACAGTGAGTCTAACAATTTTGTCTAATTATTACAATATAATAATAAAATACCTGATATAATAAATATTCTATATTTATATAATATATCGACCAATTTATCCAATCGTCGAATTTATATTATATATCGTCTAATTTAACCAATTGTTACACGAACGTAAACAAGTGCAAACCGGTTTCAGTCTTGTAAAAACAATAAAGCTGTATAGTATCACTTGATAATTATGATTTTACATAGAATCTTATAGTGCGTTTAATAATTTGGCCAGGGACTGTATTTGAGTCCACGCATTTTTGTTGATCCCTGCTGCCTGTAATTATTTGCATATTTGCAGATTTTAAAACATTTTCTAGCCATTTGGGATTTTAATTGCTGTTATTGTTAGAATGTGATTCCATTAAAAAATATTTATTCAATTTTATTTGATGTCTATTTTACGTCTAGCGTTAAAATGTTCACTTATTCGATAAATTTCTTGTAACATTCGTACAGTGGCCAATTGTAATAATTTGAGAGGTTACACTCCAACAACCTCAAACACTGCACATGTTAAATTTTACCTCTTTTTCTTTATTTTAATAAAGAGTAATCCCCTTAATCCGCGCCATTTGGCTGCACATAGGGGCAAAAAAAGTATGGATTTAACTTGAAGTCTATGAGCAGAGCTATTAGTTTGAGTAACACTCATTTAAATTGAGTTATCAAGGCAATCAAGTTGATTTGTAATACGGAAGTAAAAAACTGCTAGCCAACTGCTAACTTTCCTAATCTGTATTGATTACATTGAAATCGAATAAGTTGCTAAAGTTGCTGCAGAGTTAAAAGATACTGGACTGCCAACTACTACACTTTTTGGAAAATATTTCATAGAGTGGTAGAGCTTGCCAACATTTGCAGAGTTTTTTTTTTTTACAGCATTTACATTTTATAGAGTTAGCCAACATTTTAAAAGCCTCACCGAGATAGAGTTTAAACATAGTAGTGTAGCCTAGAGCTTTTATATCATATATATGTAGTGGTGCTGAAAATAAGTACAAATTAATAAAAATAATGCATCAAAATATAAACTTAGCTACCACTAGAGTAAAGTTTTACAAAAAGCGTGGAAAGTTGGCAGCCCTGACGATAAATAGTCATTCTGAACTAATTTACAAGCAATTTGTTGGTTTAATTTTATCGTAATTTCATGTTGGCCACGTTCCTAATTAACACTAGATTGCCCAAAGAAGTCATGTTGACTGCTTTTTAATTCCAATTAGAAAAGCAATGATGACACAATTTCTCAGAATTTTGTGACTTTTTGTGCAACATATAATTTTTTTTTAATTGTTAATATTTACTAATAACTTGTTATAAAACTGTAAATAATCTAAGAAGTATTGAAAATTAATTTTAAGCAATTTTTTTTTACACATTAGTTATTCTTTCGCAATACAGTCATTTTGACTGCTTTTGGGCAAAATACAGGTATATACTAAGTTTCAGTCTTTCTAGTGTTAACTCAAAACACAATAACACTTTTTCAAATACATAGAATTGTTAATACATAATATTGTTAATATTTACTAATAACTTGTTATAAAACTGTAAATAATCTAAAAAATATTAAAAATTTAATTTTAAACAATTTTTTTTACATATTGGTTATTCTTTCACAATACAGTCATTTTGACTGATTTTGGGCAATACAGGTATATACTCTTTCTAGTGTTAACTTATAATATAATAACACTTTTTATATGATTTAAGAAAAAAAAAACTAAATAGAAGGTTTAATGAAATCATTTCTGTAGATGATATAAAAAAAGATGCAACAAAATTTTAAAATTATCATTTTTTAGATAAAAAAAATACCGAAGGAAAAAAAAAGAGTTTAAACATGAAACAATTTCTGTCACTAAGTTTTAATTTGCTTCGAAATTGTACTAACAAATATTTAAAGGGAAAAAATAAATAGATAAACAACCTTTGTTTAAAGCGTAGGGTTTATTAATCGTTGGTTTTCTATGGCTTCTCGCTATTACCACGCCCCAAGTTTATTATTTTTCTTCCGGTGCAACAGATGTTGCATCATAATGAATGCTCATGTTTCACATAATCGCATCTCTTTATATTATTACACTAGGGGTCTAGGTCCCCTGTTGTTTGGCGCTTACCAGCCTTCGCAATAATTGCTGTTTTTTGGAATAAAACAATTGAAATTATTCAACTGAAAATGCATGTACTCAAAAGAACCACCACTTCCCACGTGCAAATATTTCCTTTACGATACTATTAAGATCAATAAGTAAACATAAATCATTTTTCTAAGCAGTCATTTTTTGAAATAACATTTAAAATTAAAAGCATATAGTTATAACACATTTGAGTTTACAACTGTAATGTATTATTTTTGCTTACCAAACATCTGGATGTATTTTAAATAGTACAATTTTATCATTTATCACTTTGTGCATGAAACTGAAAGTTAAGTTCTAAATCATTAAATGAATCTCTTTAAGAGCAGTTCATAATAGTATATTAATGCAATTTGCACCTAAAAATAATAATTGTAAAACGGTTAATAAGATCTGACACCGATTTAAATAACTTAAAATGCAACGTAGAATTACGCTATTCTAATAATAATAATAAAAACAATCCTTCTAATCTCTTAATTTAGAAATCAAACGAAATATGAAACGTATAATAATAACAGAATAGATAATTTTAACCTTAAAGTTAGGGACACGGAAAATATTTATAGGAGAACAATAACTTTATGACTTATATCAATTTTATGCTGATGACAGCCAAATCAATATGAAAATTAATGTGGAAAAACTGGATCCTACCATGTGATTTTCCAACCAATAAAAATGTATTGACAACAATGGCAAAATGCGACACTATCATTAAATTTTTATGTGTAGTTAGATTCAAAATAGTATAAAAAAAGGATGCTACAATTTTTTTCAATCTATTTCACATGAACTGTTTAACTCTTGCATGAGATTTTTTAACAGATCTTGGAAATTTCCACATTGTTGATTTCAAATCTCTCTCCAAGCTACAGTTTTTTTTTTAATAAAATTTTTAGTCTTTTTTTTTTGCCGACATGTATAAGTTTAAGAACGTTATATACAACAGGGGTACACATAAATATTATGGCATTCGCTTGGGGACTTGGAGTACATCCCATGCCCGGAAATGTGATACGTCCCTAAGGCCCCATTCCTATTTTGAATTGTTTCGTCGTGTGCTTCTGAATCGGGCATAATAGGGAAGTGCCTCTAGCTGCGTGCGACGATATTTCCAGGCATGGGTTCCTATGCAATTTTAATGATGATGATGATGTGTCCGTACTCCCCTGGAAATTTGTCGACCCCCTGTTATATATAGCGTTTTTATTTTTGTACATTTTGACAAAAAATAAGCTGCATATTTCATCTGAAAAAAATCTGTAGCTTTAGGAGCAAAACTATTTTTATATTTGACATCTCTACACACCCGGATTCGGCAAGATCAAGTATTTTAATAAATGAAGCAAAGAAGAAAACGTTATTCCCTAGCGGTGTTCGCACTTTACCCTTTGAAGTGTATATTAGAGCACGAATATAAAATAAAAATATTCCTTCACACAATTTTTATTTTTCAACATCGAATCCGGAGTCGTGATGGCTCAGAGGATAGAGCATTCGCCTTTCAATGAGGTGAACCGATTCGAATCCCATCATGGCTGGTCGATACGAATTCTGCATCCGGCTTGCACTGCTTGCTGACGTAGAATATCCTCAGTGGTAGACAGATTATGGGTTAGAGTCCCCTTGTCATCAGGCTAAACATGGAATTTTTTCTTGGTTTTCCACTCCAGGTAACGTAAATGCTGGTTATTTCCTTAAAAAAGTTCCCTACGAAGGCAAATTTCGCCCAGTACTTGATCCAGAAGCTCTCTTGTCTTCCGAATTGGGTTCAAAATTACAAGGCTACGGAGTTACATACAGATAATATATAATGTATTTAGTATACAGATAACATATATATATATAGTATGCATAAAGTACAATCTACAATATATATAGAGTACAAACAATTAACATACTGGTTGAGTGGTACCAAAAGTACTTTTTTTCTATTACAATACCAATTATTAACATAAAACAAACACTACAAACTTTGATATCAGTGCTAAATGCATTTGTATAAAGCATTGATCAATCCATCAATGTCATTACTTAAAGAGCAATAGAATTATCTCATTCATAATAACTGTAGATGAACAGTATTTCATTCACACACACAACCAAACGAAAATAAAACGTAAGCTTTCATGACTTTATTCACACATTCAGTCATAAATCTCCTCAACTCAGTATTGTTCTCTGTCTGACACACCATTTTCTTTTTTAAGCACGCCATTTCATCTGGCACACCAGAAAGGTGTTAGCAGTGTTCCACCCCTCCTCCGGACACGGCACCTCAAACCATCGTTTAGAATGTTTCATTCTTTTTGTGTTGGTAAAATAAAAAAGAAAAAAAGAATCAATTTGAGGCCGACACCGACACGCGATATGGTTTCAGACATTCTATTAGAGGTGTCCCGCAAATATTTATTTACCTTTTCTTTATGTTTTCATTTTAGTTTTCTTCTTTTATGCAATGCTGAATATTAAGTGTTAAAATTGGAGTAGTAAATATGCAGAGATTTAGTCAGATTTAACAGCTGTTTTACGAAGACTTTGTTGTACAATGAAGTAACAGCGAATGAATTTGAATGACATATGAAATGACCAATGAAGTAACAGCAACATATGACATTGATCAGCGAATGATATACCATTTATTCAATGTAAATGTGATATGGTAAAAAAAATATATTTATAGCGCTAAAAAAAACATTTTTATCGGAATACATGTCACAGCACAGTTTGAGGGAAGGATAAATCTAAAATTATTAAAGATCAACAATTAATTAATAATAATTAATTTAATATAATATTAATTATTTAATATATATATTTGATGTAATATATATGATATTTCTGTAATAATTAATAATTAATTAATAATAATTATATTTAATACAAAAATAATTATTTAATATATATATATATATATATTTGATGTAATATATATGATATTTCAGTAATAATTAATAATTANATATAATATATATATATATTTGATGTAATATATATGATATTTCAGTAATAATTAATAATTAATTAATAATAATTAATTAATTAATAATAAGATTAATTGATCAACAAGTGGGTACTTGCACTTCAAGAAGACCGACCAATCCACACATGTGACCTATGACGTCAGCGCCAGCTAATCTTTATCATCAAAATGGCGTATTAAAGTTGAGCTAAGTTCCTCTATATAAGTTAGAATGTTAATTAACGTGAAGTTAAATAAATAAAGAGCCGTATCGCACAACGAATTAGTTGAAATATCATTCTTTCTCGTCTACTTAACTTATATTTATTATTTATTTACGTACTTTATTGTAACCGTGATATATTTTTGTTTTGTGTACCTGGCAACTTCAATGCATAATTAGTTTGTTTATCTTCCACATGGCTGCGTGCCTGCCTTTGTGTTAAGTTTCTGTGTAAATATATAGTGAAAGAATAGAAATCTTAGCGAAAAAATCTTTGTGAAAGAATTCAGAATGTGTACGAGAGAATTGATACTTCACGGGCTTAGCTTACTCGAAATAGAATGGAAAGAACAATTGCTTACGTAAGCAAAGGCCACGTTTTAACAACCAATCAGGGCCGATATACGCACACTACGTCACTTGCAGGTATACAAATAATATCAAATCCATTGAAGTTATCAACAAAAAAAAATTAAACAAACAATGTGCAATTTGAGTTATTTTTTCTTTCAACCAGGATTCCTAAATAGAGCAATAACGGAATAAAATATCATTTATTAATAAGAAGAAATTTAGGATTATATCGATATTTTAGTTTCCAAATGATTAATTGTATTAATGCAGCACGATTCTCTTCTAACTCATCAAAGTTCAGTTTGTCAGTATTGCGAGCAGGTTAAACAAAAAGTTTTTTAATTATTAAATGAAAATTAGTAACATGTTTATTAAACTTATGGAACCACGTTCCATCGAATTAAAAAATATCGGTGCCAGCCAGTCCCTTTCCCCTTAGGTTGACCGAGGGATGTTCTCGTGACTTCCTCTCCATGTAACGCAAATGCGGGTTAGTTCCATCAGAAAGTTCACCAAGAATGCAAATTTCCCCCAATACTTGATCCAGGAGATCCCTTGTCTACTGGATTGGATTAAAAATTACAAGGCTACAGAGTAGTAGTCGTAAACCTAAAAAATTGGGTCGGCTGTTCAACAACGGTTATAAAATAAAAATTTAACTGTCAATTTTGAAATGGCGTAATAGCATAAATATATTTGAATGAGCTAAATAAAAGTTTTTTTCATAAATTATGGGACATGTGAAACACACGGATAATAAGACCGTCCAATAAGACTACAACGGAAATAGTTACGTGCTTGATTCCGTTTTGAATAAAGAAAATAAAAAAAAATAAAAAATACTTTTGTTGGATTTTAGGTATTTTTGTCAACTGGTAAGCATAAACTTCCACTTAAGTAATGAATGCCAAAGAAAGAATGATTACTATCTAGTTGGCGTAGTAAATAAACACTCGCATTTTAAGTAAAAAAACTATTACATTTAAGTACGAATTATAATTTGTACAAATTTTTAATTCAACTAATTTTGTACAAATTTTCCCTTGGGTTTTCTACCTACCTTGAATAATCATGAAATATAAAATTATCTTATGAAATTGTAAAGAGCATGCTAACTAAATATGTATTTAAGTAATTGGTTTGTTTTTCATCTGGAGAAAATTAAATAGTGGTGGTTAGTTTATATTTGAGAATAGAATTTTTAGCTTTCATTTATTTATTTTTTAAAAATTGTGACTGTTAGTTATTTGACATAAAATAATGCGGGGAAAATGTTAGTTCATGGCATACTTTCATTCCTGAAGAAAAATAAAACATTTTTGCTATCAATTTTTTTTCTTTCCGAGCTACATAGAAAGATGAAAAAATTTCATAAACAAATAAAGCGTAAAAATAGTAATGATTGAAAATAATTTTTTAAAAAAAATCCTTATTTAACCATATTTTTACTACGATAAGATAGTTGATGACTAACAGACGTGAACTTTCTTAAAGCTGTTTGGAAGAAAAGCATCAAGATTTATTTTTCGAGTTATCAGGCAGTAAAAAATTTTATATTTCAACATGCTAAATCAGCTCAGTACGTGAATAAGCAAGTTGAAACATGCAAGAAGGAATCTCACGTTTTTCTCGGAAATGTTAGAGCTCTGGGTTCCCCGGGGTCAAATAAATGAGATTCCTTTTTTTTTTCTTTTTTTTTTTAAATTTTTTTTTCCCCTACTTTCTTTCAAATCGAGGGGAAAGGATTTTTTTGAAGAATCTTAAGTTAAGACAAGTTATTTTCATCGTAGATTTTATTTCAGATAATTATTAATTGCTAATAATTAAGTTTGCTAGTAAACGTTGCTAGTAAGTTTTTTGTTGCTTCAATGCCTTCCCAATTGAGTTGAAGGGATTTTTTTTAATGTATCAAGTTTATTATTTATTTTTTAATTGAGTAATTCACATGGAAAATCTTATTGTAGATGATTAGTAAGTTAAATAAGCTTGACTATGCAAAAATTTTTTATTAGTTTGTTATTTAACATAAGAGGAAAAAGAAATGTTAGTATCAACTCTAGAAAATACAACCAAACAAAACTTTCAATTGAACTTTGTTAACCTATAGATTCGAAATATTGACATACTTCATTTGTAAGTAAATGAGAAACACATAAATTACAAAAAAGACGATGAAATTTATAGTCGTACTTTAATATATGTGTGTAAATGAGATAAGGAAAATTGCATTAATTTTATTTCATTTATTTATTTTTATTTCCACTCATCTTAATAATTTATTTCCAAGCAATTATTTTCTTAATACTGTAGAAAATCTTTAATGAATATACTTTTTAAACAAGCTTAAACTTTTTTATAAATTAATTTACATGCATTTATTATTACTTACTTATGTCTTGTTTATCACTTTATCTGCAATATTTAATTTTTATCCCTTATCTAATTTGTAAAAAAAGAATACATAAACTTTCTTATAAAAACGTGATTTTATTATTAATTTTGTTGCATAACTAATTCCGTTTTTCAGTCCTATTGTAGATCTAATGCACCCAAAATGATAAAATTTGACCACTCATGATTTTATTTCACAGAAAAATACGCGTAAGTAAACGTACTAAATGTTCAGATTTCTTGGAAGTAAATAAAATGACAGGTATATGCGGGAGTTTTTGAAATACAGTTAAGTACAAACAGAAACTTTTTTGAGGATTTGTTTTAAAAATTAGAACTGTGATTATAGTATTGAGTTAGAATTGAGAAAAATATTAACAGAATGGAGTATTTTACTGAAGTATAACACCCTAAAATAACGCGCTGCTCAGTTCTTTCACGGAAGGGTAATTATATATCTATATCGAATTTGTTTTTGGTGTATGAATTAGCTGAAAACGAATAAAGTAAAATTATGATTTTTAGAAAAATAATTGTTATAAAAGTTGGGAATTGTTATCAGCGAAACGTAATTTTATACTCTTGAATTCGGTTATTTTGTTTTGAATCGAAAATTTTTATGAGAAGTACCAATGCAATTTTTGGGAAATGCGTATCTTAATAATTTATTCACTGTATTGTTTTTGAAAAAAATTTTTTTTTTCAAATAAGCTATCTCTTTCTTTCATAATTTACTTAAATAATTTCTTATGAATAACCGAAACATTAAATTATGAATTATTGATCGAATATAAATATGAGTTCAAGTTTCAAAAAAATTTACTAATTTAAAAAATAGCCTAACTCTACGGTTTCACGGAGCATATTCTAGGTTATCGGTTCACTTTTGTGAACCGATAACCTAGAATATTTATCTGAATATTTTGCTGAATAAAATTATAGCGAAAATTTTTGTTTAGTCCAAGTAAGCAAAAACTTTGCTTACATTGCTGTTATAAACATTGCTGTTATAAACATTGCTGTTATAAACATTGTTGTTATAAACATTGCTGTTCTAAAATTGTTATAACTGAATTTAAAATATTGTTCTTTTTTAGATTTCCAGTGCTCTTGAAGAATGAATGGATTTTATACACTTATCAACAAAAAAGTAAGTTGACTTTTCATTCCTAATTATAACAATAATAAAACTAACACAGTTCATTTGATGTCAAAGCTGGTTGGTAAGAATTTCATATATTTAAAAAATGACAACCTTTTAATGACAATAAATCGAATAGTTCCACAAAAATCGAATTTTAAATACACGGCATTTTTTAAATTCGAGATCTCAGGAACTATTCGACCGATTTTGTTCGCATTTTGTAACATTCTTTAAAATGATGTAAAAATCTGTATACCATACAGTTCAAAATTTTTTGACTGTTATTTTATAAAATAGTAAGTAAATGATAACTAATTATTGAAAACTATTTTTTGAATAAATTATCCTTCCACAAACGAACTTAATAATTGTGGGTAAAATATTTTCCACTTGCTTCAAAGATTTTGAGAGATATGGGGAAATGCGCAAAAAGTGAAATTGACATATGGGATAGAAACTTCTCCCTGACCAAACTATTTGGACCATATTTCCCTAACTGTGGCTACCCTTCATATTTTGAGTACCATTCGTAACTTAAAATATCGTCTGCACTAATTGACATATTTGAGGTCACCCTCTCGAACCATTAAGATTGAGTCCAAGAATGAGAAGATCCAATCATTAGATCAAAAGTTATTCAGGGTGGTCCGTCTATTTTTTTTTTTTTTTTTGCGCTCTCTACAATGAAAATTTATAGGAAACTAATGTTTAAACTTTATATCTTAAATCTTAACGTATTATCTTAAATATATTCTAAACATGATGAATATATGTTAGCGTAAATATGGTAAATGCCGGCATTCATATAGTAACGTTGTTGAATCACTAATCTTCTATCAAACCTCATATAGTAGCTTCGTGAGTTATTTATATTATTATTTTGCTTTTTCACTTGAAAATGCCAACATTCAGCAGTGAATGTTGAATAAAAGAAGTCCATGTTTAATCTAAAACATGGAACCAATTTAGCATTTCTCACTTAAAAAAATTTTTATCATAGGACACTGAACTAGTTGTTAAATTGAAGATCCAGGTAATTTTAAAAAAAGACATTTATTTAAATATCTAGGAAGATTTTTACCGTTCCTAATCAAACCAAGACATTAGCAATTCTATCCGTTCAGACGATTTTCCATGCGATGACATCGGAACTAAATAAACAACGAGAACGTTTATAGTCTATGATATAATTCAAGATTTCTGCACTTTCTTGTCCAGTAAAAAGTGGTCTACATTTCTCTGCAAAAACTATGTCTTTTGTTTTCCTGTAATGAATTTATTAAACTTCACGAAAACAAGCAATAAAAAAAAAAAAAATTTAGAGTCAATTCCTACTCCAACAAAGAAAATTTTTATTTTAGCTACTTTTAATTAAATAATTAAAATTTTTCCCCCATATAAAACTAAAATTAATTAGTTACATTTAATTAATGAATTAATATATGAAAAAAACTATATTAACATCAAATGTCATCCACTACAAACTTAAGAAAATGCATTTGAACTTCAGTGGATGGATTAAAAGTATTTTATTAACTATTGAAAATTTGAACAAGATACATAAATATATATATTTAGGGAGAATTTGAACTAATAGTAAGAATTAAAGAAAAAACAGGCGCGTGGCATCAGACAACTAAAAAAGTATAAATTTGGTGACGTGGACCACACGTGATACCACGTCATGTTCTTTATTGAATTTATCTGACGCTGCGAATATAAAATAATTAAATAATTTAATGTGAAAAATAAACTATTTTTTTACTCAAATGCGTTAGAAATCATCACTGATGTTAACTTTAAAATATCTGAGAACTGAATCTCTTATAGTAAAATTTAAAACAATGACTAGCGTCAGGAGTCTGTTTAGAAGAAATTTGGGTCCGTTAACGGACCCTTCACAAAATATCTTTCCATAAAAACGGACCCTTCACAAATTTGTTTATCCTCACTATTGTTTTGTTAATCTAGTAAACCCTTCCATCTCCTCTAAGATGTAAACCAACTAAGTTTTGTCTTCGGCAGACGCTTCTTCCTTTATTCGTCCGAAATGAATATTCTGCGTATAGGCTAAATACCAAATATTTGTGTGTTGCATCTCTAATTTAGAAGCAGCAATTGCTGTTTATTTTTGAAAATTTAATTTTTTTTTAATTATAATTTTACCGTGCCGAGCATAATCTTGTTATCTATTTACAATTTAAATATTCCTTGAAAAAGTTTTTTGCAATAACCGGACCCTATTTGCACAAATTCGTAAAAGCGGACCCTGGTTGAAAGAATGTGAGTAATTTTTTCACAATTTCAAGAAAAACGGACCTTTCACAATATGTCTGGACAGACCCTTGACTAACGTTTAATCGATCAGGAAATTCCATTTCGATTTTCGCTCATCCCTATTTAATTAATGAATTGATAATTGAAAAAAACTGCATTAACATCAAATGTCCGCCACTACAAGTTTTAAAAAAATGTTTTTGAACTTGAGTGGATAAATAAAAAGCATTTTATTAACGATTGAAAATTTGAACAAGATAAAGGGAGAGTATGAACTAATAGTAGGAATTGGAAAAAAAAAAAAACTCGGTTTGAATTAATTGGGTATACTATAGCCTACGTCATAGATTGTGGTATTCCTACTAAATTTAACTAGTAAACAGTATTTTCTGCGAACCTGATTTCTAGCAACAAGTAAAAGCATCAAACATAGTGTCTTGTTATAAATCGCTACTCGCCAGGTTGGAATTGTATTAGTCTAGTTCCTTCGGAAATAATTTATATTGTTGTTTTACCGAAGTTTATGAATTTAGTAAGCATATTTAAAACTCAGTGTATTAATTAAACTAAATGGTAAATGTTATTCCTAGTAAATGGAAGTAGTTGTGCTTTTTTCATACTATACCCAATTAACTTAGTCAACAGTTGCAAAAAAATTGTCCACTATTTAATCTAGCTTGTCGTACTGCTTTTTGTTATTGCTTAGGTTAGCCTTTGTTCTTGATGACTGCTGTAACACAAATATTCCTCCCAATCAATCTACTTAAAAACTAAACTTAAAGAGAAAAAAAGGTGTTTCTTTCGATGAAAAATTCTTAAATGTTCAGCTGGGACTGACTACCTGTTGATTCGGATCTGTTTTTCGATGGGGAAATAGATCTCATGGGTAATGGTTAAAAAAAAAGAAATTACATCATCCATGTTGAAGTCAGACTGATGACCAATCTATCGATTCAGTCATAAACATCTGCCCCTCGACCACCGAATCTTGGTCAGATGGCGATTGGGAGGGAGAGGGGGGGATCTCTTTCACACTCAGTCACGCAACTCTCTTTGCCCCCCCCATGTTAGATAGATCGCCCGCCCCCCTCACAGAATCACTATGTTTATCCTTAGTGTTAGTGCGATTCTTTGGTGCATTACATTCATCTTTTTTTTTTCCTTCTTTTTTTCTTCTAATACATGCCATGCGCAGAACAGTCGGTTTTGTAATAATTCCGGTCAGCAAAACAAGTTTCCTTACCTATTGTGAAAGATATTTTTTGTTTGTTTTATAACATTATTTCTAAAACATAAAAAGTGTAAGTAATTATGTGTTAACATGGACCGTGGTGGCTCAGGGGATAGAGCGTTCGCCTTCCAACGAGATGAACCGTGTTCGAATTCCAACGATGGCTGGTCTCTACGAATTCCGCACCTGACTCGCACCGACTACAGTACTGACGTAAAATATTCACATTGGTAGACGGATCATGGGTTGTACATCCCATGCTGTCAGACTAACCGTGGTAGGTATTCATGGCTTTCCTCTCTGTGTAACGCAAGAGCTACTTAGTTACATTAAAAAGTCTTTCACTAAGGCCGATTTCTCTCAATACTTGATCCTGGAATTCCCTTGTCTTCTGAATTGGGTTCAAAATGACAAGCCTACGGAGTTGAACATTGGTAGTCGTAAACTCAAAATTGGTTCAGCTGTTCATTCAGTGGCCGGTAGACTCTTTTAACTTAGTATCCTCTTTTTCCTCAAATCTAATGAGTCGGTGATCTATATCTATAAAGTACTTTTAGCTGATGTATAGCCACTTTTTTTTTGCTTCGATTAAGTTATATTTAAAAAAAATTCACATTAGAAATAATCTATGGAACAAAACAAAAAAAAAGTAATTCAACAATAAAAATAAGATAAATATTTGACAATATTTAGATAAACTAAGTAATTTTAAACATCTTTTTATTAAAATATTTGGGGAGGTAAAATATTTAATGTATTCATTATAATTTTGAAATGTGTGATTTGTTAAAGAACTCTCCTTCCACACGTATCCTTCTACCTGCACAAATTTAAAAGATTCTGAAGGATCAAAATTTTGAATGAAGATATTTGTTATTTTTAAATAAAAAATTCTGTTTTTCAGAGTCACTATCTGAATTTGACGTATTTTTATCATCAAACAATTTTTTTAAAAAAAAATTGTGATAAATTGCCTGGTTGTTTATTTAATTTAAGTCGCCACTTTTTCTTGCTCACTCGCCACGTGGCGAGTGCCTAGTGGTTATTTTAAGGTCTACGTTAACATATTTGCGTTGACATCATCTTTGCAAATGCATTAGTTTCAGACGTATTTTTAAACATAACCTTATTTGTTAATATATTTGTTAATGTAATATTAATTGTTAAAATAATTGTAAATATTTACAATTATTTTAGCAATTACTATTACATTAACACATATATTAAGAAAATGTATTCATTATTAGCAAATTTTCTAATTTTCAAATACTCTTCATAAAAGTATCAATAATTATTGAAATATTTTTAATTGCAGCCTCAATAATTTATCCATTTACATATGTTGCATTTGTTGTTGATTGTTTAACATAGCTGCTAATGAAATATTAAATGTTGTCACGTTTTTTAATATTTTTTGAATGTTGAATTAATATTGACATTTTTTTTAAAAATAATTTTAACTGATAATTGTTCTTAAATTTAAGAATCCCTTTAATGTGAAGCATTAATTTTTGATGTATTTGTAAATGGCACATGTATTGTAAGTGCTTGTTTATAGAGTATTATTTATGCAGCAAATAGCGTTCTATTAACCTTTCTGCCTTCAAGTGGCATAAATTATAAGAAATAAATAGTTTCGCCTAACATTTACCGTTATATATATGTGACATGTTGACATGTTCAGAAATATTTTGCAAAAAGGGAAAGTGGATCTGAAAGAAAAGTTCGTAGAATAGAAAATTCGCTATTTTGAAGTTATTTTACGAAGAAATTTCCCAAAATGTTCTTGGTTTCTCGAAAAAATTTGCAAAATAGAGAATTTCGCAAAATGGAAGTTCGTTAAATAGAAGTCCGACTGTATATATATAAAGANAGTAATTGTTAAAATAATTGTAAATATTTACAATTATTTTAACAATTAATATTACATTAAGAAAATGTATTCATTATTAGTAGATTTTCTAATTTTCAAATATTCTTCATAAAAGTATCAATAATTATTGAAATATTTTCAATTGCAGCCTCAATAATTTATCTATTTATACATGTTGCATTTGTTGTTGATTGTTCAACATAGTTGCTAATGAAATATTAAATGTTGTCATGTTTTTTAATATTTTTTGAATGTTGAATTAATGCTGACATTTTTTTTAAAAGTAATTTTAACTGATAATTGTTCTTAAATTTAAGAATCGCTTTAATGTGAAGCATTAATTTTTGATGCATTTATAAATGGCACATGTATTGTAAGTGTTTGTTTATAGAGCGTTATTTATGGCAGCAAACAGTGTTTTATTAACCTTTCGATGGCCTAAATTATAAAAATTAAATAGTTTCACCTAACATTTACCGTTACATATATGTGACAGGGTTGCCGACCAAGATAGCGTTTATACCATTGAGTTACAACTCTTTTTGAAAATGTACAATTTATTAATAAAAATTATTTCTAAATTAATTTTAATTTAACAATTAATAATTTTTTTATGAAGCTTATTTTAATTATTATTTTCAACTCATGTAGAGTTAGTAATAATATTGAATTAAATTAACATTGTTCTGAAAATTAATGTAATTTTGGATTGAAATACGAAAAATCCTGAATAAGTTTAAAACATTTGTGCATTATATTTGTTTCTTTTATGTACAATTTGTATTCTTTACTTATAACATGCAGAAACGTAATAATATAAATTCTATTACAAAACCATCTCATTTTAAATTATAATAATTTTTATACATAAAAAAATATCGTAAATTTTTGTACTTTTATTTACTACGTACTAATAAAGTTATATTTAAAAATAAATAACAGTTTTTTAAAAGAGTGCAGGAAATAATGATAATAATAATGAATTACTGTCCCTGGATAAATTATTAGACGCACTAAAATATTCTATGTAAAATCTTGATTACCAGATAATACTATACAGCTTTATTGTTCTTACTTGACTGAAACCGTTTTACACTAGTTTACGTTAGTGTATCAATTGGTTAAATTAGGCGATATATAATGTAAATTCGACGATTAAATAAATTAAACGATATATTATATCTATATATATATATAGAATATTTATTATATCAGTTATTATATTAGTATAATTTCTATACAATTTTGCTTATTTTTTATTTTTATTGAATATAATGTTTTCTTGATTTATCCATATCTTAAAATTGCTAAAATAATAATTATTACATTTATTTTAATTTTAGAATTTTTCTATGGAAAGCTCAAACTAGAAAACCTAACCATGGCAAACCAAAAATTTAATTTTATCCATGCTTATTATAATAAACTGTTATTTTTATGGTAAAAAAGATATGATTATGTATTGCATAGTGTATGAAATTTGCATGATGTCTTGTTTCATACATTTTAAAGACAATAAGGGGATTTATTGTATGGTTTACATATTGTATCGTGTAATATTTTGATCTTGACATGCGAACCTAAATTAACTAATTATTTCAAGATGACTCGAATCTAAATTGAATTTCAGAATGCCCCATTCATTGTTTTTCCTAAAAGTATTTTTTTTTTTTTTGAAATAAGTTATAAGCTGTTAGAAATATATAAAAAATGTTCAATCTGCATGCGAGTGTTGCAATTTTATCGCTCAGAAATCTGTTAGCGTTTTCCTTCTTGTTGGATTAAATTTTTTAAACTCTCAATTTTAGGTTTATGTTATAATTATGTAATAAAATTGCATCAAAATCTCACAGGATTTTCTTATACAAATTCAAAATTAATAACACGTACGTACTCACTTATTATTAATGCATAAGAACTCATTTTTAAATTTTATGTATTGCTGGCCGCATGCATCAATGGTTACAAAACATTTGATGTTTATCAATGTATCCTTTTTTATGTTTGAGGGCCAAAAAGAAAAGTGGTTACTTTTCCTGAACCCATGCTTACTTTTACTGTTTATTTTTAGCATTTATATATGTACTAGGGGGATAGGCCCCCTGTTCGCAGACGCTCACCAACCCTGATAATTGCCTCGCAATAATTGTTGTTTTTTGGCACAAAACAGTTGAAATTATTCAACTAAACATATGTGTACTGAAAAGGATGATTGTGCCACCAAATCCCACGTCCAAATATTTTCCTTATAATATTATTAAAATTTATTAATGGACATAAATCAGTTTTCGAAATCTAACGGTGTATATAATATTTATAATCAAAAGTATATTATTGTAACAAAATTTGGTGAGTTTACAACTGTAATTCAATACTTTTGCTCACCAAACGGACTGATAAATTTCAAATACAATGTTTGAAATCGTCACATTGCGCATGAAGCTGAAGTTAAGTTCTATATCATTAAGCGAATCTCTTTAACCTTAATTCATAATAGTATATTAATGTAATTTGCACCAAAAATAATAATTGTGAAACAGTCAAGAAGATCGGGCAACGATTTAAATAACTTTATCTTAAAATGTAACGTAGAATTACATTATTCCAATAAAATCCTCTTAAACTCTTAATTTAGTAAACAAACAAATACCTTTATGACTTTCATTAATTTTATGCTGATGACAACCAAAGTAATATGAAAATTAATATGGTAAAACTGTATCCTACCTCGGGATTTTCCGGTCCAATAAAAATGCACCGACAACAATGGAAAACTGCGATGCCATTATTAGATTTTTATAATAGTTTGAAAGAGCCCATTCAAAGAATGGGAAATTAGCTCTTTATCTACGTTTAAAAACTAACGAACCCCCCAACATTTAAAAGGGCAAAATAGCTTGATTGCAGGAGTTTGAAGCATAAGTTATTTACTTTCGAATAACATATAACGATAATCTTTTATACATTTTTTTTATAACCCAAGTTTATAAAAATGCCCAATTTTGTCAAACATTTTTGTCCAACAATCTTTGAAAGTATATAACTAACATTGAGTGAGCTTTGCTCTTTATCTTGTGCAAAATAATCTAATTTAACTAACTAATAATTCATTAAACGAAAACAATTTAAAAATTGGTTTTTAAAGATCTAGTTGAGCCATGATGGCTCAGGGGATAGAGCGTTCGCCTTCCAATGAGGTGAGTCGGGTTCGGATCCCAGCGATATTTGATCGATACGAATTCTGCATGCTTGCACAGACTACATTGCTTACGTAGCTTACGTAAAATGCTTGCGTAAAATATCCTTAGTGGTAGACGGATCATGGGTTAGAGAGATAAACTTAGTAATATGTTTATTAAACTTATGGAACCATGTTCTACCTCATTAAAAAATACCGGTACCAGCCAGTCCTTTTCCCTTAGGTAAACAGAGGGAGGTTCTCGTGGTCTCCCCCTCCATGTAGAGCAAATGCGGGTTAGTTCCATTAAAAAACCCTCCACGAAGGCAAATTTCTCCCAATGCTTGATACAACAATTCCCTTGTCTTCTGAATTGGGCTCAAAATTACAAAGCTACGGAGTTTAACATTAGTACATTGTAAACCCAAAAAATGTGGTCGGCTGTTCAACGACGGTAATAAAATAAAATAGTAAATAAAAAAAAATTAGTTACTTCGAGTGAATTATAGGCTGTACAAGCTTTTCAGTAGTATATGTTGCACAGACCCGGGATAGCCTGGTTGATAGGGCACTGGGCCCATGTCCATGAGTTCGTGGGTTCGATCCCCGACAGCGGAAGACTCCCCGTGTAGTAAATGGAAACTGATGCACGTTAAATCTGTCGGGTCACAAAGTCCTCCATGCTCCCATAGCAAAACCACTGGGGGTCCTGATTCAGGAGTTGACTTGTCTTCTGGATTGGTTTTGTTCAAAATTACAAGGCTACGGAGTTGAACATTAGCAGTCGCAAACCCGAAAGTTGGGTCGGTTGCACAACTACGGATATAATATATACATATATAAAACATGATTTCTGAATGTTTTGATCATTCTATTGTTTGTTGCAACAAATACTTTATATTTCTGACATTTTCAGAACAGTTCATAGTTGCATAATTAAGAACCACGAGTTCCATTTGCAGCTTAGTGGTCTTTTGTCCTTCTTTATAAAAAGACTTAGTTTATATCATCGTTTGATCCGTTTCCTTGAGTGAGTAAAATTGCCAAGCTGGTGCTAATTCCGGGGCCTAAATTATTTCTTCAATATGATAAAATTCATTGATTAGGGTAAAAAATATTTTAATTAAAACTATAACAACTTTTGAAATATCAGAAAGATGTGACAAGAGAGAAAAATTGGAAAAGTAATGCATTGTCTTACGTAAGTTTATTTACTTGTTATAATACAACTCGGGCAATTATGTTGTTTAATTTTTTATTTAGCTTTTTATACATTTAGTCTAGTTTGCCATTATTGTAATACTATACAATATGTATTAATGTATAATAAAACAATATTTAAAGTCTAGGTTTTTGCCTTATAATAATTCATAACTTAATGTAATTATTTAATATAATGTCAATAAAGTTCATTGCTCATATAATAATAAAACTTATGTGTTTGAAATTAAAAACTTTTCTCTTAAAGCCAAAAAAACAAGTTCTTTAATTAAAATTTAAAATTGTAGAGATACATCTCTTTTAAGTTACTAAAAAAAGTACGATTTAAAAAGAAACTTTAGCATCCCCTAAAGTTCCGCAGGGAGATAAAAACAAAATGGTCTCAATTATGTATTTTGAACTTATTAAGACAATTCATAGCATAATTTCTAAACAGTAAAAAAATTCCAAAATTTTTGTTTCATTATGTTTGGGTACTTTATTTCCATAAAATATTAGCAAAAATGCTAAAATTTTCATCTTCTCATAAATACACCTTTTCATAAATGTGTTCTTTTTAAAGTATGACGTCATTTTCATGGTTATATATTTTTAAAAAAAACAGTTCATAATGATGCCTCCTACTGCTTAGTGTGAAATTTATAATTGTTTTGAATTGCTCATAAATATACATGTAGTTTTTTCTTTAATGAAAATAAAGTAATTACAACGTACGAAAACGAAATTCATTTCCCATAAGCTCTTTTTTTTTTAGAAACATTTTAAACTTTTCTAACCCCAAATGTGTCGTGAGAGCGGCACGTGCACAGAAGAGGGTTCGTAAAAACCATTCGCCGAAGATACTTACGCACATCTGGAAGCAAATCGGGCAGAAGTCTTTGAAATAAAAACGGGGCATTTCCGATAGAAGAGGTAGCTTTAAAGAATCTAAAGTAACGTTCATATCATTAAAAAAAAAATTCTTTATGGAGCCGTTTTGAAAGACACGAGCGGGGATTTAGCTATAACCGTCACTCCTCTTACGGACAGCTGGTTTAACGGTAACTGTTACAATGTACTATGAGACCATATGCTGCAGGGCCAATTTTTTTTCTTTTTTTTACAGGCATGAATTAGAAAACGTTCTGAATGGAACCGGCGTTTACTAGATGTATTCTTTAGTAAAAAAAATGCATTGTAATGGTAACATGAGCCTATCAAATAGGAAATGTTTTATTCTCTCTTTTACCATTAGAAAAAGATTAAAATTTTCTCTTGCTTTTACAGACATTTTTTTTTTGTCGTAAACTTGTTATATTTGCGATAATATTACAAAAATTGATTGAAAAATTGCTTGATATTAACTATAATATAATTATCAGGGACATGATATATTTTATATTTTATATTTTTTATGTAATATAATTGTCGTTGAACAGCCGACCCAATGTGTGTACTTACGACTACTAATGTTCAACTCCGTAGCCTTGCAATTTTGAACCCAATCCAGAATACAAGATAACTCCTGGATCAAGTATTGCAGTAAACTTGCCTTCGTGGAACTAAGACGCATTTACGTTGCATGGAGAGGAAAACCAAGAAAACCTAATTCGGGTAGCTTGACGCTAAGCCATGATGCTACTACCATTGAGGATATTTCACGTCATCACTGTGGTCGGTGCAAGCCGGATGCGATTCATATTGACCAGCCATCGTTGGGATTCGAACCCGGTTCACCTCATTGAAAAGCGAACTCTCTATCCCTTGAGCCATCGCGGCTCAGGGACATGATACACATATGAAACTAAAAGACCAATCTTAATGTTTCAGAGAGGAGACCTTAAATATGCTAATTAATCAGTTTTTTCATGGATGGCCAAAATTCTGGGAATACTTTCCTTCCAAACATACTTGAGGATTATTTTTTAGTTCGAGGAATTTATTATTTTTTAGAAAAGTATACCCCCAAAGGAAGTACCCAAAGGAAGGTCTCCATTGGAAATCAATGTGTGATCAGGCTTGAACTCACACCCCTCTTGAAACTATAAAATTTCCACTGGTTGAGAACCATTGTTCTAATACGTTATTTGCATTGTCTCTCTTTTTTTTAAAATTTCTTTTAAGCAATATCTATACAAATTGACTTAATTTGCTAACTTTCACAAAATTGACATCCATGCATGGACATTTAGTATGTGGTTTTATAACAAGGTATATTTCAATTCAATTCATTAACTACGTAATCGTTAAAGTATTCAATCAAACCATGGAAATAATATCAAGAACAACAATAACGATTATATTGTTGCACTAAATACCGTATGAAAGTTTAGAACAAATTTTAACTACTATAATGATTTAATACGTGTGTGTGTGATACTTAATAATAACGTAAGTTTTTTTTCTAAAATGCGCTAAATCGAAATCCTACAAAATAATATAATCGATATTAGAAGTTTAAAAAATTAAAATTATCAAATGTTTTATTAAATATTTTTCACGAAGTAATAATATTAGTCATTGTTGTTAAAGATTTAATATATTACATTGTTTTAACGCAATAATGCAAGCAACTGTTAATTTCATTTAAGATTTAAAATATCACTTTGTTTGAACTTAATAATGCAAGTAATTGTTAATTTCATTTAGGATATGAAATATCACAGTGTTTGAACGTAATGATGTTAATTGTAAATTTCATTTAGGATATGAAATATCACAGTGTTTGAACGAAATAATGTAAGTAATTGTTAATTTCCTTTAAGATATGAAATATCGCAGTGTTTAAACGTAATAATGCAAGTAATTGTTAATTTCATTTAGATATGAAATATCATAGTGTTGAAACGTAATAATGCAAGTAATTGTTAATTTCATTTAAGATTTAAAATATCAAATTGTTTGAATAAATGTTTCAATTTTTATTTTGAAACATTTTTTTCAAATGTGCTTGATTTTTATGTTCTCAACTCTTACGTGATGTATCATTCTTACCTTTTGTAAAGATTTTATCTTTCTTTCCTACTTAGTTTTCAATTCCTTACCTTGATTCAATTTAGCACAGTGTTATCGAATTCTCCCTTTATGCCATTAAAGTTTACTCTCAATCAATCACGTGTTTTATAGGATTTTTATAGTTGTTTTCGTTTATTCGTGCATCATTATTGATTTCAGTTGCAATAAAACTTCATGTGCTCCAACTTCAATAGCAATAAAACTGCATATACAAGCAACATACTTAAATTACACTATTCTATTTAGAAATCATTACGCTAAAATTATATTTGATATCGACGTCTAGATATAAGTCCTCAGGAATAGTTTTTAAATAAAACACGAATGTTAACTAACTATATACAAAGCTACCTGATATATATTGTAGATATCTTTTAAAAAAATCCGCATTAGGCTTAGTAATCTTAGATACATGTTGTATAATTTTCATAAGAATTCGTATAAAAAGATGAAAATGTTCTCTATTCAACACCGTGCATTTTCATATTTGATTGATTGTTATTATTTTAGGAGCAATCGAAAACGTTTTTTTTCTTCTTGGGTATGTGGATGAACTAAATAAAATAATAAAAAAAAATCTAATTAAAAAATCTAATAAACTAATAACTAATTAATAAAATAACGCTCAAAGGTCCGTTTCTAGTTTTATTTCTCTCATTCACAGAGTCAAGTTAAGTTTAAATAAGTTACTTAAGGTTAAAGTAAGCTCGAGCTTGTTAAAGTTTTTCAATGTTTCTATTTTAATTACGAATATTGATTCTTTCAACTTATCTTGCTTGGTATGAGGCTATCTATTTATAATACTTAGAGTAAAGTAAATCAGAAGAAAACTGAAAATCTCCGTTGTTGTATCGCGGTTATGATAATTAAAATAGATATCTCAAATACTACCCGAAATAATTAATTTTTAGAAAATACTATTTTTAGGATATTTTCAGGTTCTATTACTTAACGCAAGAGGGCTAGTTTCATAAATATCTTTTTATTAAATTTAAAAGCTATCATAGTAGGTACATGTGCCATAAACAGATGCTCATGCCATAAATAGAGTATTTCATATTAGAATACATTGATAATAGAATATTTCATATTCTATTTATGTCATTTTCTTCCAATCATAAAAATGTAGTATATGTAGTAGACAAAAAGTAAAAAACAGCTCATTGGAAATTTATTTTACCGCCATGTTGAAAAACATTAGACTAATTGAAAAAGTCTGCAAAAATTTCGATTAAAATTGACACTTTCTGTGTACATTGATTGAACGCCTTCACTAAAAATTGTGTCAGAAATGTGTTAAAATTTACTCCATCAGCCTAAATTTGCTTAAGCGGCTTATTCAAATAACGATGCCCCTATAAGGAACAATTCAAACGGTTTGAAACAATTATTAATCTTATTTGATCAATCGGAAAATACATAAGCTAGGCTTATTATACAAATTGCTAGACTTATTAAAAATTACTATACACTTCCTATTAGCCTGACGAATTTGAATGTGACTAGGGCGTTTTGGCGAACTGAAAGATTTTAAATTTAGCGTATACATAATTTGAAGTAGAACAATATTGAGTTGTCTCATTTTACTACGATGTGCGTCCAGACAATAGATATCGACCATTTAGTTTCGAAGAATCTATTTACAGAACTATCTGAAATGTGTGACGAACATGATAAATATGAATATATGTGTTTGTTTTCCAAAATGAAATTTACTTTTTCCAGAGCGGTGTTTTTCTTAACATTTAAAATTTGCTGAGGTGTTTTTGCTTAGCTTGGATCACTGATTATGTGACCTGGGATCGAATCCGCAATTTTTGTGAAGTTGAGAGAAATTATTTTTAATTTTGTAAATACATAAAAACGGTTCAATTTTTTTGATTCTGGGAAATAACACAAAAACCAGAAGTCTATTCAGTTTTTTTTAAAAATGGTTCAGCCTGGGAAAATTTTGGAAATTGTCAATACAATTGTAAATAATTCGACTCTAAAATTACCGTAGAATTAATGACGTCATGATGACAATTTTTTAACAAGAACAATTTTGTCAGGGGTTCGTTTCTAGAAAAGAGTAATATAAAAAAAAAAAAAAAAATATTTAAAGCCAATTCCTACCTAAGTCCCCGAAGAAAATTTTTATTTTAGTTACTTTTCATTAAATAATTACATGTTTTCCCCTATATAAAACTGAAATTAATTAATTAAATTTGATTAATTAATTTACTTTTTGAAAAAACTGTATTAACATCAAGCGTCATCCACTATAAATTTTAAAAAATATGTATTTGAACTTGAGTGGATAAATAAAAAGTACTTTATTAACAATTGAAAATTTGAACAAGACATAGGGGGAGCGTGAACTAATAGTAGAAATTGAAAAATGTCTCGAATTATTCGTTTCTGGCACACTATTTTGTGAAGAGGCTGTTTCGAAATGAAAAACCTTGAAAAGGATCCGTTTATGAGATTGACTCTTTACTTATGAATGAGTTCTTAAGATTAAATAGTTCATGAATAATTTGAAAAGGCGTTTATAAGTTAAAAAAATTTCTGAGAAGTTCAGTTTTACTATAAAGTATCCTTTGAACAGTATCTTAACGGATGCAAATTTCTCCTAAATATAACCTTGGGTAAAGGTCATCCTTTATGCACTTCTCAAAAGGTTGGTAAAATAATAATCAGTAGCTAATTCTGAATTCTTTTGATATTTACTAGTTACCTGATTATATCTACTAGTTACCCTGAATGTCTGAAATCCAGAGAATGTCGACTTTCAGCGGGGAATGGCAACAACCACATAGTCGCTTTGGTGAATATCTGAAATATTTGTTACATCCGATTTGATAATAATTTATTCGTTGATATTATATTTATTCGATGCTTTAATAGCTGCCGAGGATAGATTAGGAGAAACATCAGTGTTCGGATTACCGGTTAAATGCATTCCAGGCAGTGGCACTGAACCTTAAAAAAACATTGATGTAGGGCATAACAGGAAAATATATACCAGTCAGTGGCACTTAACTAGACCTAAATACATATTTCGGACATTCACCGAAGCGACTATGTGATTGTCAACATTCACCGGCGGAAGTCAACAACCACCGATTTCGGTCATTCACAGAAACATACTCATTACTTATGCTGTATACTTTTCCATTTAAATTAAACTTGTACTATTTTAACCATTTTGCCAAATTTTAGGTCATTAAATTATCTTAAGCAATATATTTTAAAGGAAACAGTTGTTGCACGTTGCATAATTTAGACAATACTATATTTACCACTGAAAAAATGGTGTTTTGTTGCAAAATATTTCTTACAGGGATAAGAAAATATTAAATACTTAAATATTGGGAAGTTTTTTAAGGCTGGGTAAATAAGTTTCAAAATATTTAATCTTTTTTTCAGTTAGAAAAATATAGCGTGCATTCATTCCTACGCTACTTATTTGAACTAACTTATCAAAACTCTAAATTTCATTTTTTTGAAATCTTTCACAGAATGATGTA
Source organism: Parasteatoda tepidariorum (assembly GCF_043381705.1). NCBI lineage: Eukaryota > Metazoa > Arthropoda > Arachnida > Araneae > Theridiidae > Parasteatoda > Parasteatoda tepidariorum. Next base: position 10,040,355 of record NC_092208.1, on the reverse strand, counting down.
TCTTGCGTATAGATGACATTTGTGTAGTTCATTATCAAGTAAGACACGTATTTGAAATTTTTAGTGGTATATTGCTTCAATTATCATCATGAATGCCCAAAGTTAGTCTTTTTAGAAATTTTTTTTTAAATTTAATTAAATTTGATTCATATTTAATTAAATTTAATTAAAAAAATTTTTATACACTGTTAGAATTTTCATTCTGAAATTACGGTAAAATAACCGGCAGCAGTTTCTCCATTGGATTAACCGTAAAGTTTACGGAAAAGAATATTTTGCACTTTTACGGTTTTGAAACTGTTTACAATTAGTACGGTGTATAAAATCATGAATACAAAGCTATACGGGTTTTTTACCATTTACAGCTACCATGGTTTCAAAATCGTAAGAAAAGTTAATTTAACTGGACATAGGAGCTAGTGTTCTAGTTAGATAATGGACATTGGAGAGTGCTAGACACTGGAAATTCTTAATGTGTGTTAAAGGGAATGGATGTGCCAGGGCTGGGCTCGAACCCCCGTTCCGTCGGTCATGAGATTGACAGATTCGCACCCTCGGCTGTAATATGTACGCAGTTGCAAGGAACTAAATTGCTTCATCAGGTGGGCTTAGTTGGTGCAATGAAATTCTTGTTATTCAACCGTTTTAGGTAAAAATAGTTAATAAACGTTTTTTCTCACTGTTAATAGTTTCATTACCATCTTATTTATGGTTATTTGGCTGTTTTGCTTAAATATCGTAAAATAACAATTAAATAGACTGCTATTTAGCCATTTTTTTCAAGAAATTTGCAATAATTAATGTTGATTGCTCTCACTAGACAAGATTATAAATTCATTCTTAGCTTTTTACTGTGAATAAATTTAAACTTAAGTGCTTTCATAGCTTAAAGTAATTTAGATCTGCGTGATGCTTCCACCTTTTCACTTGCACCTGTTTCATTTAGATCATCATTTTATGTGTGGACATCCCCTGTCTAAAATTTCCCCGAAACGAAATTTAATTATTTTTAAATCATCCAGAGAGTGATACGAGTTTTTACAGTTAAAAACGAAATAATTAATCTTACTAAAACTGCGATGCATTCATAAAAATTGCTTTAATAACTCTTGCTGGAATTTGGATAAATTCCAAATTGTTTTTATCACTTTTATAGTGATATCATCAACTTCGTCTCGAGGGAAATAATTACTCTTAAAAACCGTAAAAACTAAAAGGGCCATTTAAAGTTGTAGTTATTGCGAATAAAAAAATACATTTATCGTTTGAAACTTCTGTAACAAAAAAAGAACATAATTTTTTACTTTTTTGCAGATGAAAATTTTGTTACTTTGTTTTCTAAGATTTTGATCCTTGATATCGCTTAAATTATTTATAATGCATAACTTGTTACTGCTTCTAGACGACTTCGAAATATATTTTATTTCATGTGTTATTAAAATTAGTTGATAAAATTGTTCTAATTCAAAGTTTTTATTCATTTCGGCCATGGTGAAAAATGTGTTGTAAAATTTATAAAGAACTAAAATTGGACATTGATATGATTATATATCTCAACAAAGAAGTGTTTAATTCATGATTGATATTTTTATAAAAATACTCTTCGTGAATAAATTATTTTTAAGAAATTATGCTTCTAAAAATTTAAGTATAAACAAATCACTGGTATATCTGATTTTTTGCTTTTCAAAACTTTTAGAATTCTTATTTTAGGAAGTTTTTACCATCAATTTAGAAATCTATTAAGCATTCATACTTAATCATTCGTAATTACGTAATTTGAAAGTTAAATAATTTAGCACTTTTGAACGGCAATGACACCCAAGAAAATAAGGTATTTAGGCTTCATAGCATACTTGTTATTTTGAACACTATTTTGAAGCAAATTCAAATCATTTGATTCTAATCATGCATTGAATCAGTTAATTTTAAACATTATTCAAACTAGTTAATTCTAATCATTATTTGAATCCGTTAATTCTAGTCATGATTCGAATCAGTTAATTTCATTCATGATACGAATCAGTTAATTATTCAACCATATGTATTATCGTACTTCATAAATTGCTGAATTGTTGTACCTATTAGTATCGTATCATCATTCGAAGGGCTGATATAATGGTTCAACAGAGATTTCTAAGGGAGTATTCATTGAAATTATAGCTTTGATTCGAGTACCACGTACTCAAACTATGGCTATTTCATTTTCCTTTAGCAAAAGCGCTTCGTAAAAACATTAATAGACACAGAGACAAACTTGCATTATTTTAAACAATCATCACAAATTAAAGGTTTCTAATTATTAATTAGATTACATATAAGCTATAGTCAATATATTTATTATTTAAGGACTGGTTCAACAGATTCAAAACATTGTTGTAAGTCACATCGATTCATTTAGAATCCTCTTAGTGATTTGTTTCATTTGATTTTTATCGCATTATTGAATTGAATCGAGTGATACGGGTCACTCATGTGAATTATTTCGTTTAATCAAATTTACCATGATTTGTTTCACTGAACATGTGATATGAAGATTTATATCCATAGAAAAAAACATATAACAGCAACTAAAAATGCAACAAAAGCTTGAATAAAAATCAAAGAATGAACTCCAACATTAATTAAGGCAAATGAAGGATTATGTGGACTTCGAGAAATCACTTATCTCACTGTTATATAATTAAGTTAATGAAAACATCGTATTTTAAATTTGAATGCATAAAATAAATGAAATAATTTATTATTTTTTATTTTTCAGATAAAAATTCCTATTGGATATTCATACGTAATTCTAAACAAGATAACGAAATACACCGGAAACAGTAAGCATCATTTATTATCTTTATCAGTGTGTTACTTCAGTTTGAAACTTTAAAATTTGATTTAGTATATACTTTAAAACAGTCTAACTTAATTCAATCTGCAGTTTCTAATTTAAATTTAAAGTAAATTTGTAGTTAAAGCCTGTACAAAGTGTGAGTGACAGTTTGTTAAAACAATGAGCATTTGGAACGTTATTATCATTCATCTTTGTTTTGCCTTAAAGTCTTAACGAACTTATAAGATATTACTGATATTTAAATCAGTCATCAACACATTTATAGCAACTGATAAAAATATACAATACATCATATTTGTAAATTTTCATAGGTATTGTGATATTAATATTTATTTCGCATTTATAATATGTGTTTTGAATTCCCGTGTATGTTAGCATGCGAAATACAATTGTAGAATGTAGTATGCTTATTGTAAACATTAAAAACAAGATTCTTAAACTTTTCAAATAATATACTGTTGCAATAATAAACTGTTGTAGGTTATAATCAATATTTTTATTTTTTATATATCTGTGATATTTTTTATTCCATCTAAACTTAGGAGGCCGTATTTATTATGCAGTAGTGCCTAAATGTATTTGAATGCATTAATTTAATGTGTGTATTTTAGCTACGTTTTATCCTAAAGTATATAGTATAAGTATAATAAGTTAAAAGTATAAAGTATAATGTTATAAGTATAAAGTATTATGTGCCTTGAATGTGTATTTTTGTACAAATATAAATGATGAGTAATATATTTTACGCCGATAAAGAATTTTGTTTATTTCATTAACAGATATTCTCTACACTGTTGACTTTACTCAGTACAGTGTATCAGATTAGAATAAAAATGTAACAAAATGTAAAAATGTAAATTAAAATTTTTTTAAAAATTTGGAAACAAAGAGACACAATATTGTATTGATACATTTTGCTATGGCTATATTAATACAACATTAGAAATCACTTCTTTTTGAGCATATAATCCCTTTCATTATTTTGTTTTCTGGCTTTTTAATGTATATATATATATATATATCCGGAGAAAAAGATATAATTCCTTCATCAGCTCACACGATTATATCCGAAAAAAGGAATGCTTTCTAATATTATATCAATATAGCCAAAGCAAAATATACCAATACAATAGTGCGAGGAGCACTCAAAAGTTTTTTGAAACAAAATTGAATAGAACCCGTTAAGTAATAAATATCAAGTGAAAAACAGCAAATAAAAGGGGGGGGGGAAATAAATAAGAACATAAAACGAAATCTATAAAGCGAGTAGAGAATTCAAATGAACTTACGTGAACGGAGAAATTTTCAAGATAAAATATTTTCGTAATAAGATTACCAGATTACAAAATATGAAAACAGAAGCGCACATTTTGGTAAAAGCGTAAATAGAGGGATTCAATAGCAATGAATTTCAATGAACAATGAACATGTTTCTTAATCATAAATGAAAATTTAAAATATTTTTTAAACATAAAATTGAAATTAATCTTTAAATTAAATGTTTTTATAATTGAAATATTTTTGCAGTGAACTCATATGTATTTTTTATTTCAACATAACATATATTACTGATACGTATTGATTTTATATTCTTATTAAAATTTTCATTTGAAATACATTTGAATGGATATATAATTCTTTTTCCGACATCAAGAATGTGAACAATGAAATTATACCACTATTTATCTCTTTCAAAGTTACCCCGCTCTCTCGATGCTAAGTGCTAACAAATTAAGACAGCTTGAACAAATTTTTAAGATATTAAACTATAAATGGTAAAAGAAAATTAAGATTCTGTAAGAATCAAAATTAATATTTTGATGAAATCAATGAATTTTTACGAACATCCCTTTGATGAAATCAAAATTAATATTTTGAAGAAAAAAAATTCGCTAAATGACTAATCTTACTGACTTTACTGTATACTTTATAATTGTAAGTTATATCGCTTCTACCGCAAATTTATAGTTTGATTTAAATCATTCCGTTAGTGTTGAAGTTATAGCACCTAAAAATTCACATTTTTATACCCTAAAAATTCGTAAAAAAATGCACTTAAAAATAGCACAAAATGTCTTTGAAAAATGCCATCAAAGGAATGTCAGGAAAATAAAAATAAAAATCCTTTATAATTAAACAAGAATTTCAATCAGAACTGAAATTTCATATGATATACAATTGGGTATAATATGAAAAAAGCACAACTACTTCCACTTGCTAGGAATAACATTTACTTTTTAGTTTAATTAATAAACTGAGTTTTAAATATGCTTACTAGATTCATGAACTTCGGTAAAACAACAATATAAATTATTTCCAAAGGAACTAGACTAATACAATTCCAACCTGGCGAGTGGCGACTTATAACAAGACACTTCGTTTGATGCTTTTACTTGTTGCTAGAAATCGGGTTCGCAGAAAATGCTGTTTACTAGTTAAATTTAGTTGGAATAACACGATCTGTGACGTAAGCTATAGTATACCCAATTGCATTAAAACAGATATTTTAGGAAGAAATAAAATGTAATTTTCATTAAATTCTAAAAAAAATAGCAAAACAGAATTTAAAATTAAATTAACTTGAAAAATAATAATCTGAAGTAACAAAAGAAAAAAAATATAATAAAAGATAAAATGATACACATACGCTGCCTATCCAATCTGAGACACCGATTCCCGCAGATGGCAAGATTTAAATAGTTAATAAGACATTTCTTAAGCATTTTACTTTTGGTCAGCTGTAAATCAACTTAAACTCTACGTGTTATTTTAATTTTATAACCGTCGTTGAACAGCCGACAAAGTTTCCTTGGGTTTATGACTACTAATGTTCAACTCCGTAGCTTTCAAATTTTGAGCCCAACCCGGAAAAAAAGGGGGCTCCTGGAACAAGTGATGAAAGAAATTTACCTTCGAGGAGGACTTTTTGATGGAACTAGCCCGCATTTGCGTTACATGGATAAAAAAAAACACGAAAACCACTTTGTTTAGCCTATTGGCAAGGGGACTCTAACCTATGATCCGTCTACCACTGAGGATATTTTACGACATCACTGTGGTCGGTGTGAGACCCGTGCGGAATTAGTATCGGCCAGCCATCGCTGGGATTCGAACCCGATTCACCTCATTGTAACGTTCGATCCCCTGAGCCACCACGGCTCATTTCAGGTTATTTGCGACTTGAATGGTGAACAGGAATGTGCTACAATTTTATTTTTGTGATGAGCAACTACTACTTCTAAAAATTTCAAAAAACGCCCCAAAATTACAATGTGTGCAACAAACTAATGAATAAAATATCCTACAAACTAAAAAAAAAAATTCTAATATCTTAAAAAATGCCTTTAACTAACAAAAGTATCCAGAAAGATAATAAACGGAAAAAAAGTTGCAAAAATCATTGAAATCCGGGTTCTACATTTTATTTAGGAAATACAAACATGCATTCTTTAAAGAATCAGTTTGTTAATTAAAGTCATGGTTCGATATTATTTATCTTGTGCTGAAATATAAAGACTTTACAATGCAAATATGAAATTATTTTCTCTTTCGTATCTTATTTTAGTTCATATTTCTTCTTTCAATTTTTTTTTTCCTTGTTTAAAATTTTCAATTTTTAAAAAAGTGGCTAATGTTTTAAAATGTGGCCACTGCTAAAAATGCTACAGCTGGCCTTAGGTTAATAACAAAACTTCCTAATTTTACCCAATATAAAGCATATTTATTCATGCATGCTAGTGTCGTATGTTTTTCGAACCAAAATCTGATTTTAAAGTGCAGGCACTAACGATGCTAAAATAAGTTTAATTTATCTGCATTTGAAATATTTTTCTGCTTTTTTTAAGAATTCTTAAAAGCTACACTCTAACATTGCTACCTATTCTATTTTGCAACTTTTTTTTCTCGAAATCGTTCAACAAACTTTATTCAACACAATTGTTTTATTTAACATTTTCTCTAACCCAATCATTTCAATGAATCGGCTTGATTGTAAATGAAAGATATACGGCCAATTCATAGAACTCCGAGTCATTCTATAGATTGATAAACGTTTTTAGTCAAAGTTTGTAATAGGAGAACTTTTATATATACTTAGCGTTGTCATTGTATGGAACGCCTAGAGACCATAGATGGTATGGCACTAGGTGACCAATGACAAATTTTTCTGTGGCACTCTAGAGAATAAATGACTTTTATTCATTAATATTCCTTATTTTCTACGTTGACTGTAACCTTCACTCTATATACCTTATGCTATTTGCACTGTAAATATGCTATTTACACCTATTCATAAATTAATTATAACTCAGAATCACATGGGAATTCATCCACAAAGCAGAAATTTCGCCTGCAGAATTATCTACTTAAATAAGCTACTTACAGGAAGCTACTAGATGGCACGGATAGTACGGTACAATTGTGAGCGTGTAAGAGAGGGGAAAGTTAGGAATGGGGGGAAAGCAAGAAAATTTTTTCACAAGTGTATCTGTAAGCCGCTCAGTGCTATAAACGAATTGTTATGACACAGGGGACGCACGTGGATGATTTTTTACTTGGTTGAATTATCGGCCACCTCGAATTTGGACGTACTCCTCACATGGAAACATTCGAGGAACTTTTAATTTTCTGAAAGTGGGATCTCTAAGACTTGACAACGATTCCAAGACAATAGACATGACAGTACAGGTCGCCTCCGAGTTGCAACGCAGAATGAAGACCGGTATTTGCCTGTAACTGCCAAAAGAAGCAGACGGAGCACAGCATCTGACTTGTATCGCCAGCTATCTGCAGCGATGGGTACAGCAGTTTCAAGGCAAACAGTGTACAGACGTATGGAAAATATTCCTCTATAAGCTCGCAGGCCTGTCAGATGCGTTCCTCTCACAGCAACTCACTGTTTCCAGCAAATATCCTTGAGTAGAGAACATGCAAAGTGGACATCATTACAGAGGGCTTGTGTGATGTTTATCGACAAGTCAAGGCTTAGCTTGCAGTCGGATTTTCATATGGTGGGTGCCATTACCACTAAGACAACATCATTGAACGACACCGTTACAGGGGTGCAGGATTGCTCGCTTGTGGTGGAATTATATTGGGCTCCAGAACAGATCTATATGTTACACCGTTACAATGGTGCAGGATTGCTCACTTGAGGCGGAATTATATTGGGCTCCAGAACAGATTTGTACGTTACTCCGTTACAGTGGTGCGGGATTTCCCGCTTGAGGTGGAATTATATTGGGATCCAGAACAAATCTGTATATTACACCGTTAAAGTGGTGCAGTATTGCTCGCTTGAGGTAGAATTATATTAGGATTCAGAACATATCTGTAAGTTCAAATCAGAACCAAGATCTGACAAATTTATCGGGATATCATTCTTAAACAACACTGTTTGTTATTTAGGAGTGTTGCTGGCGCATAATATGTGTTTATGGATGATAACGCCCGTCCTCACCAAATAAACGTCGTAAACAAATTATTTCAATCTCAGTATATCATCCTTATGGAATGGCCAACATTCTTACCCAAATTGAATTCGATAGAGCTTGTGGGGAATATGTTTGGCCGACAGTCAGTCAACCACCTCCTACATGTTTACATTTACTTCGGAAAGATTATCTTGATAAATGGACTAATCTTCCCCCAGATCAGCTCGATAACTTGATACTCAGCCTGCTTAGACGTTCTATGGACTGTATGGATTTCATGGCATGGAAGACCTACAACGTATTTAACCATCATATTAAGTTTTCGTAAGGAAGATATTTTTTACAATTCCTCCACGGAGCAAAAATCGTAGTTTTCATTGATGGTGTCATACCTACTAGTCTTTATATTTTGCTTAATAAATGGCCTTTATGGATAAGTCCCTTTTGTTTTGTTTCTGAATCTTTATTTGCTGAAGCTGACTTTATCCTTATTTTATGGACATGAGCGTATTTTACGTGAATGAGAAATTTTGCCCACAAAATGGGCATACCATAGTTTCGGTTCTATAAGCATGAACCTTCCTCAGTGTCTAAACGTCAAATCATCTGGTGAATTTTTTTATAGAATCGGAACTGTAGTATGTATATATCAACATTTTCCTGTTGTACACACGCGTAATTTTTATTTATTTATTTTTTTTTTTTTTGCTTTAGCCTACTTTACCTTATGTTTGTTTTAGTACAGGGTTTTAAATTACCTTTTAGAGGTAATAATCAAGTCTATTTGTAATCTTTTACTGTATTTAAAGAAATTTTAACTATTGATGCTTTTTTAAAGAATAATAAAAATGATAAGGTTGTAATAACATTGTAACAGTTAACTAAATAAAATTGAGCGGAATAAAACCCATATGTTACGTTTGGAATTCAGGAAACAACAACAACGTTATTTTCCTCCGATCTAACTTTAATTAAGAACATTCCTCAAAGGAAAGAAATAAAAAAAAAGAAGAGAAAATTGCTTCGAATTTTAACGGTCAGAGAATTTCTTCTCAGGAAAGCGAAAACAGCCTGCAGTTCCGGTCAAGGAGCAGTAAAACTTAATTTCCCGGAAAAGTCCGGAAAAAGGGATTGGGGGATTAGATTAATGGAACTCCTTTTTTTAGTAAGCTACATTTTCCGGAAATCTTAGAGAAACAGGCAGGAAAAAGAAGTTTTCGCATATCAATTTTAATCAAGAAGATAATCTATTGAGCTCCACAGAAAAAAATTTTGATGGTTACTTTTTTTCCTTTCTTACATTTAACGGCAACGCCGAAATTCTTATTGCTGCTCAGTTTTCAAACAATGGATTTCTTGCTGCTAATTTTAAGACTCTACGAAACTTTTTAAAGGTAAAACTGTAGTTTAACTTATCCTATGAAGTCTTTTTGAAAGTGGAGAATTTGGCTCGCTCTTATGCACTGTCCCCGAGGCAAGTTCATGTTGTTAATCGAAACAACGGAACGAAATCAACCAGCAATAGTTTGAATTAGGAAATTAATAATGACTAATCGAATTAATTAATAATTATAATTAATATATTATAATTAATAGATATAATTAATAATAATTCATTATAATTAATAATAATTGATTATAAATAATAAATAATCGAAAAAAGTTTTTTGAAAATTAAGACAAATAAACGGAATAAATAAATGCATAGTTTCAAATTTAAGAAAAAATTATGAATAAATAAGTAATTATTTACAAATTGGAATAGCTGAACACGAAAATGAATAATTCTTTTTAGAAAATTAATAATTAATTATAAAAGCATTTTTGCAGAACAAAATAACTAAATAAAATACATGAATAAAAGAAACTAAGAAAAAGCTTTTTTGTCCCCAAGGATAAGGCTAGACTACTGCAGTTCAACCCTTTTTTAGTTATGTTATTTAGTATAAATTTGCAATTTTAAAAAATTCTCTACCCCCCCCCCCANCCCCCCCCCCCCCACATGGTTTTCTTCTATAATGAACACTAGCAATCTAGATTTTTGTTCTGACTAACAATTGGCAAATGGATTATTTTCGATTTTTCTTCATAAGAATAATTGAGAATAATTACGTTGTTGTAATGAAAAGTGAGTAACTGATAAGTAATATGAAATAATGTGTACTAATGTAATGTGCAATTCGTTTTCTAAATTGAGCAATATATTTTATTAAGAATCTGTATTTTATCCGCTCTGGCTGAAACACGTGTCCTAAAAGTTGAAATGTATTTCACCATACAAATACTTCTATATATCCAATACCATTCTAACCCTATTTTTAATAAATGAGGTGAATGAACAGCCGGGATAGCCTAGTTGGTAGGACGCTGGGCCCATGTCCAAGAATTCGTGGGTTCGATCCCCGTCGGCTGAAGACTCCCCGTGTAATAAATAGTGACTGATGTGCGTTAAATCTGTCGAGTCGCAAAGTCCTCCATGTTCCCATAACAGATCAATACCTCTGGGAGTACTGATCCAGGAGTTTCCCTGTCATCTGGATTGGTTCAAAATTACAAGGCTACAAATTACAATTCCAAGAATAGAATAAATATTTAAATTTCATAAAATTAACTAAGTTTTTATTTATTTATTTAGAGTTTTCAATTTTGTCCATATAGGCTTCTCAATATACACACAAAATTCAAGATATTCAGTATGAATGGTAGAGACTATAGTTTTTTTTAAGGTATACATTAATCTTCACTATTAACTATACTTAATTATTCACTGTAAATTATTTTGTATTAAATAGGGGTTAACTTTTAATAGAAAATTTTATTTTTATTTAATGAGAAAAAAACTTTCATTAATTTTTGAACTCTAACAATTTTTAGCTTGATTCATTTTTTATAATGCGTTTCTAAAGAATTAACGTTTGTTCTAGAAATAATGGTCTTAGTAATTCAGAACAGGTATTCAGACGTTGTGATTTGTAGACATTGTTTCTGAAGAATTGGCGTTTGTTCTAAAAATAATGGTCTTAGTAATTCGGAACAGGTATTCAGACGTTGTGATTTGTAAAGAATTCTAAAGAATTGACAATTTCTAAAGAATTGACGTTTGTTCTAGAAATAATGGTCTTAGCAATTCGGAACAGATATTCAGATGTTGTGATTTGTAGACATTGTTTCTAAAGAATTGACGTTTGTTCTAGAAATAATGGTCTTAGTGATTCGGAACAGGTATTCAGACGTTGTGATTTGTAAAGAATTCTAAAGAATTGACAATTTCTAAAGATTTGACGTTTGTTCTAGAAATAATGGTCTTAGCAATTCGGAACAGATATTCAGATGTTGTGATTTGTAGACATTGTTTCTGAAGAATTGACATTTTTTCTAAAAATAATGGTCTTAGTAATGCGGAACTGGCATTTAAAACATTCCAATCGCGCAAGAGAAGGTTCAATAGAAATTCAAGCAATCCTAGGGAAATTTCTGGTATAGTTAAAAAGAGAGGGAGAGAGAGAAAAAAAAACATATTTATTATTCGAATTTCGGACTATTGTTAAATCTTGTTGATAAGTTAAAAATACATTATTTCGTGAAATGAAATGTAAGAAAGACAGAAAAATAAGACATTTATTTATTAAATTAAGCATTTTCAAAATTTATTTTTCCTTATTTGTTTAGTATCTTACTCTATCTCAAATTGCTGTGTTAATGTAAAATGTTGATTTCAATTATGCTTAATATATCACAAATAACTTTATGTGTCAATTTGTTTATTTATTACTTTGAATTCCTAAGTTTATGAGATGGAACTTAAATTTAGTTTTATAACTTAATACTATTTTAATATATTTTGATTTTATATTACTTTGTATATTGACACTCTGTTTACATCTTCATTTAAAATACACAAAAAATTTTCTCTGACTCGTTTTCTGTTAAATGCTCTGAGCAAAATTATTTGTTTGAGGAAAATTATTTATTTGAGGATACAAATTTCATCAAAAGAATGAGGCAGAATAATATATATCAATTTGAGCAACGAATAAAAAAAATTACAGCATAAAATAAAAGAGAGTGAAGGAGTATACAGTCACTGAGAGGAATGGAACAATTAAAAAAACTACTTGAAAACTGAGAGCACTATCATCTGTACCATCCTGTATCAGATGACAAAAAAATGGAGCACTCTGAGAGTCATTGATATGACACGTGTATGAATTTATAGTTTTGTTAAGCATTTGACGGTTTGCGCTTCGTCATAAATCACGTGATTTCGAGACAAATTAATTTTAAAGGGTAAGAAAAAAGAAATACAGCTCAAGAATTACTGAATCTTCAAAAAAGAATAATTTTATTTTAAAAAGTGTTGCAGAAATACAAAATAATAATAGTTTTTATGCATTAAATATAATTTTTATGTTACTTTTTTGGAAATCTTTTAAAAGGTAAAGCGCAATAAAATATAATTTCCTCATTTTAAATAAACGCATGGTAACTCTATCACCAAAAAATATTAAGAACAAAAAACATCGATAAATAAAAATCGAAACTTTAAAATCTAGTCTGAGGAGGGAGCTTTTAGAGCTCGAAGTAAATTAATATAATAAGGCGATAATTGTGTACAATTCGATTGAAATGTTCGAGCTCTTCCACATATGTACTCCTTTTTAATGTTTCACAAATAGATCAAAAAATAGCCCAAGTCTATAAAGTATGTGAATTAAGTTTTGAGGTTATGAAAGTGCTCGCTCTTTCCCTTATCATTCGATCATAAAAAAGGAGCATCTACGAGATGAGGTCATATATCTTAGACGATGACTCTGCTAACGAGAGCAGAGGATGACATTTACTGTTCCGGTCACCATGGAAACGTCAACTACTTCTAATGTTTTGTTTGTTCGATTGACTTGATCTTCGAATATAAATTGCTATTAATTTTTTTCTTCTTCTAATATACAATAAGTTTGTTCATATTACACTTTATTTCAATATAAATAAGTCATTGCCAAAAGTAAATATTATTTTTTGAGTATTGTATGAATATTATTTTTTCATAAAGATTCATTTAATCACAAAAGCTACTATGAAGCTGCGTTTAGAAAGGCATTTTACTTTATATGATTTAATTTGGAAAAGTATCGACACTGTTCATAAACTTCCTATGTGGTATGCGTTATGTTTCGAAAATGTCGTTAGGGAACCAGAAGTTATTTTCAAGTCAATTTTTCACGTTTTAGTTCTGTATTTTATTTCATGTTCAGCTGTTTTGTTTCATGTCAATAAAAATAAAAAATAGTCAAAAAATATAATTGAGTAATTTTACATTAGAACGGTTGTCTGACATCGTAATTTCAGACGGGATTTCTTACGAGTATAAATAAAATTACTTTTATGTTATAGTTACATATAGCATTGAGATGTTTCAAGCATAGATACATATTTACAAAATATTTTTGACATATTGACATAATTTTTGACACATTGACATAATTTTTGACAAATTATATATGAACACTGAAACTATCACATTTGGTTTTCAAAAACAGCTAAATATATTTTTGCTGAAATATTAATTATCGGGACAAAACGGTACAACTTTCTCTTACGATACTTCAAAATGATTAAAACTTTTATGAAAAGTATTATTTATTTCAATGCAATATTTGTACGTACTTGTGGTACGCGTTTTGTACCTTTTTGAATAGCTGCAATTTCAAAATTTTTTATTTTTACGAAGAATAAATTACTTAAATTGGATTGCTAGAGTACTAAACCGGAAAAAATGCTTGTGCAATTTCACAAATGTGTTAACTATTATTTAAAAACATTTTTTTCCAAAGTACAAAAGTGTCAAACAAATGCTTATACTTTCAAAAATGCCTATTATGTGCTAAACATCATCGATTTTGTATTTCCCATTCTGATAAAAAAAAAGAAACTAAGCACATAACTGTTTTCATATATAATACGCTTTGCAAGCTTTGTATTTGAAATTATAAAAGAACACACTTTTTAAGAAATTTAGAATTATTGAAAAAAACTGCAAAGACGAAACATCTTTTTTTTAACTTAGCATTTTGCTGAGTAAATTGTAACAAGTTTAAATGATGTTTAAAGCAATATTTTTGTTTCCTATTTTATTTATTTTTATTTTTATTTTGTAAATAAAATATCATCAAGGGTTTAATTTTTCCGATAGAAATTTATTTCTTTTAAGACACGGAAAAACTAGAAAAAAATAAAACCAGAAGAAATGGAAGAAACTGAACAAAAATGAGTAAAATAAAAATGACCCTTGCAATTGTTTAGCGCTATGTATTATATGAATAATTTCAACTTAATCAAAAAAATGATAATAAAGTACCGGAAAGTTAATAGTTTTTCACGTCAAATTTTTTGCGAGGATTACTATTTTTATTCTATTTATTTAAGTTTCATATTGAATTTTAAAATCTATATTATTTAAGAGTTGGTTTGAGTATTCATATTATTTAACAGTGTTTGATTATAAAACAAGTAAGCTATTTTTTATCGCGAATTTAATAATTTTTATTAGAGATTGTGATAAATATGTATTTGTTTACTTCCTGCGGTGGAATATATTTAAGGAAAACGTGCCGAAAATGAGGGGAAAGAATTTTCTCTTTAAGTTTGTTCGTTATTATCATTAAAATGTTAAAAAAAGTTTATTTAAAGAAAAATAAACGAAAGAACTACTCATTTAATATTTTCACATATATAGGAAACGCTGATGAATTGCAGTAATTTTTACTTAAATTATAACAAAATAAAACAAATGATAAAATTTTCAATTTAAAGTAATAAAACAATATTATTATTCATATAAACTGTCGTGAATTCCTTGTCCCTCAGATTCTTTTAAATTTGCGACAAAATCCAAAAAACCGACACCTGACGCGAAACTGTCGAACTTTTTGCGTGAAAATTCAAGAACACCATCTATTGGAAAAAGGGTAAATTACATATTATGGGTTGGACGAACTGAGTTCGGGCTTCACGGAATGGAAGCACTTATTTTTCTCTTGCCAGAACTCAAGTTGGGCATTTCAAAATTGGCGCATTCGCGTTGACAGAACTGAGTTCGGGCTTCACGGAATTGAAACTTCACTTACAAAGTAAATTGTAAAAAGTTTCGTGAAATTCCCATTTATGCAATGAAATGTTGCACAGAAGAAAGAAACGGCTTACATTTCAGGATTATTAAAAGTGGCGCTTTATACGAAAGACGTTTTCATTGTTGAATTAAGTTTTAAGTATTTATTCAATCATAGTCTTAAATGAAAGAAGGAGAAAAATCTGCTGGAAAATGTAGTTTTAGAACAAAGTTTTAATCAGGTAAACGTTGAAGCAGCATAACCTAAAAATTAATCCTCAAATAAGTTTAGAAAAAGATTATAGAATTAATTATAATTAAATTTAAATAGATCAAAATATTAAAATAATTCAGTAAATGAAAGGTAATTATATTACACTGCATTTATTGAATCTGATTTTAGATTTTCTATGTTTTAGACATTTTTTTTTCAAATATGGCTTCTGAACACGACTATCACTTTTTTTTATGTTAAAGGGTTATTCACAGAAAACCTCCCACATGAATGCACGCATGGTGTCGCATGATGAAGTCCTGCTTTGATCTACTTCAATTTAATTATAGTTCTCTAATCTTTTTATAAACTTACTAGGGGGCTGAGCCCCCCTGTCCGCTGCCGCTCACCATTCCCGATTATTGCTTCGTTTGTTAGTTGTTCTTGGCAGAAAACAGTTTTTTTTTCTAAAGTTAAAATTATTCACTTAACATATATGTACTAAGGGGAATTCTGTTTTTGAATCTCATTGTACATGAAGCTGATCGTTAAGTCCTTAATCATTTAACTGATTATTTTAACTTCAATTTATATCAGTATATTAATGTTATTTGCACAAAAATAATAATTGTAAAGCGATTAATAAGATTAGACTACCTTTCTAAATAACTATCTTAAAATGAAACTCAGAGTTACATTACAATAATAATAAAAACAAAAATTCTCTTAATTTTAAACTCTTGAATTAAAAGCGTTAATAATAGCAGTACAGGAAAATAGCTTCAAATTAGGGATACAAAAATATTTATAGAAAAACAATACCTTTATGACTTTTATTAATTTTATGCTGATGACAACCAAAACAATATGGATGAGGAAAAACTGGATCCCACCACGTGATTTTTCGGACAGTGAAAATGCATGGACAACATTGGAAAACTGCGACATCATCATTAGATCTCATGGTCTGATCGTATAATTTCCTATTTTGACAAGACTCTAAGCTCAATATTTTATACAAAAATTAACAATTTAAATTTTTTTTTTATTGAAAGCGTGTGCTTCCTATCCTAATTATTTCCTGTGTGATTTCTCTGGAACTTCCTATAGTATAGAAAGTACAGAATGTTTTATTCAGCACATTTTTCGATGCCATTTTTAAGAATTAAACAGTTTCTGACATTTCGAACTGTTTAAAGAAATATCTGTAAAAAAAATTATTGAAAACGATAATTTTTTTCGATATCAAACAAATGTTCTCTTTTTTTAATCTTTTCATCTCTAGTGTTTTTCAAATTGAATTTTGTTTACAGTTCGCCGAATTCAATTTCAGAAAATAATAGTTTTATAAGAGACAATAATAATATAGAATAAAATAATAATTTTGTGTAATGAAGATGAAGAAGGATTATTATGAGTACAAGAGTGTTCAAACAGGCCCCAAATTAAGATTGCACTTGTATGATGTTGTGGTTGAATTTGACGGCATCATAGTTAAATTTTTTAATGCGCATGTTAGACTGATATGCAGAACTGAAAAAGTTCTAAGTGACATGTCCTAAACTAATTTTTGGAAGCCTTAAACTCAAAGAAAGTGGGAAATATTAAAAACGTAACCAGTTGCACATTTTTAATCGCTATGACCACTTCTCACGCCCCCCCCCATCGTGAGTCTTATTCATAAAAATCATAAGGTACATTCATAAAATTTTAAATTTCCATAGCATTGCAGTTTTCCTTGTAGCAGCCAAGTTATTCAGCCCATTATAACTCCCTTAAAAATTCTTAGATATTCTGTTCATAAAATTTTAAATAATTTAAAAAATGTCTTACATACTTTAACTTCTTTTATTTTATTAATTTGGCAGAGGAATACAGAATAAAAAATGAATATTATTATTTCAGAATCAACATGGACAGGAAGGAAAAGAATAGAAATCGAGGAGATCAGTCGAAGATCACCATCAGTCGGAGATCACCATCAGTCGAAGCGAAGAGGTACTTCAGGGTTGTCTAACTCTCCGCATTCACTGCATGCTTCTATGCACATTTTTTAATCATAAGGCACGCGGTGAATGCCAAGAGGAAGATTTTGATATCATCCAAGAAACACCTCTTCGCCTCTACAGAGCCTTTTCCGGTAAACGCATCTTATGGATTATTTTAAATGTCTCATTTCCAACTACCGGAAAAAAATCATATTTTCTCTTTAAAACAGTATTTAGTACAAGCTGCTAATTATTACGATGGATCAGGGGTTAAGGCACTAAACCGTCAGAGAGGAGAACCGGGGTGTAGGGTAACTACCGCTGCAAATATTAAATACCAATTCACTAGTACATAAGACATGTTAACTTGATTCTCTCTTGAGGTAAATTTTGACATGGATGAAGTTTGACATGGTTGAAAGAAAACTCCTCACATTAGCGACCTCCGAACGTGATATGAACTCGCCAACATAGATGGATGTTCCACGCTCAACAGCTGATTTGCTCACAAAATAGCGCTCAAAAATCCGGTAAATTAAAAACAATTCTTATGGCCAATAAATAAATAAGCAACATGAATCAACTAGTGGTAACCGTTCATCGAATTCTATCACAGATAAAATTGTGGAAGGGGAGTAATGTGGTGCAACTACCACTACAAATATTAAATACCAATTCGCTAGTATATAAGACATGTTAACTTGATTTCATCAGGAGGTAACTTTTAATAGATGAAGGTTGACATGGTCTTAAGTATACTCTCTTCAACAGGGGGTCGATCCCCAGGTCACATTGATGGGTCGCAGATTGTCTGTGTGAAATAACTGTATCTGTGAAAAAGAGACCTATGCACAATGCTAACTATATTTCCATAATCACGCCTTTGGTCCCACAATTGTGGAGTTTTAACCTTCATGGCTCCCTTAATCTACAACGGGCTTGCCATTTTATTCGTACTCATTTTCATTCTGCGAGCGCAAAAGTGTGTGTGGACAATAATGTAAAAAACAGACGGTCAAGTTTGAAATCATTAGATACATCTTTTGAAAATATTTAACTATGCGGAATTTTAAGGCTTCGATTCGATGAGTATTTCAGGAGATATTTGACCGTCTCAATACTTTTCAAACACTCTTCATATAGAATATATCTTTTAAACATTTAAGTGACATGATAAGCATCTTATTACGTCAAAATAACCTTTTCAGCATGCAGTTACTCTGGGGAAAAAACTTTTTCACCAACCAAATATTAACAATGTGAGGTATATTTATAGTTTTTTATGAATTTGTTTTGTATATTTGTTTTTTTCTATCTATGATTCATTTTGACTTAATATTCACCTAAATGATAAAAACATTCTCACGGATATTGATGTACTTTTGCATTTTTGTTTTGAAACTTTTTTATATTCTATAATTTTATTTTATAAACATCGTTGAACTGCCGACCCAATTTTTGGGTTACGACTATTCCTTGTTCAATTCCGTAACCTTGTAATTTTGAACCCAATCCCGAAAGCAAGGAAACTCCTGGATCAAGTATTGGGAGGAATTTGCCATCGTGGGGGACTTTTTGAAAAAACTAACCCGCATTTCTGTTACATGGAGAGAAAGACCACGAGAACCTCCCACGGTTAGCCGTTCTGTTTCCAAACTTTGCTGTGATACTGTTCTTTGTATCGTGTGATACTTTGTTATGCTAAGATGAATTCTCTTTGCAATATTATGGAGGGATCTACCACCCACTAGCCAAAATCCAGAAAAGCTTTCACGGATCTTTTCGTATCGCCTCGTGAACCTTTTCAGCTTCGCGCTCTCCAGATACTGAGAATAGAAGTCTAGCATTCCGCTATAATTAATACCGGATATTATGATCGCTTGGTTGAATTTTAGCCTCCTTAGTGGTCCTGTTCAAATTGTTGTTTAATCAATGTTATTTCATTCGCTTATGGTGAACAACCAGCTAGAAAATCAGTTATTCGTTCATAGTTCACTTAGATTTCTTTTTAGTTGGTATATGAAAATTTGAACTAAATTTTAAGCTAATGTGACTAGTGTAAAAGTTATAATTATGACTTTCAATTAAAAGAGAAGAAATGGATATTGTGAAAGTGTATTTAAAATGAGTCATCTCTGTTAAATAAATAATGCGAGTGGTTTCAAAACAGGCAAATAGGATCTAATTTTTAAATGCAACTTTCTTCAAAAATGATGACATAAAAGATAAACATCTAAAAAAAATTCCAGAAATGACTAAAATGGAAAAGATAAATGTCTAACTTGAGGGAAGTGAAGCAGCTTGAGTAGACACGCATATTTGGCCATACAGACTTGACATTCGACTAATGTTGTGCACAAACAGAACCAAAATTTAATAATGTATCATAAAAAGTTTTCAAATGAAAATCCACTGGAAAACATAGATCTGATAGCATCGATAAAAATATTTCTTAGAAGAATCAGTAATTTTACAGGAAAAAAAGGTAGTAAAACTTTGCAATCTCTGTTGGATATCTTTCAGATTTTGAGGCTCTGGAACCAGCGAGAGCATTATATCAACAAAAAAAAATACGAATCACTAAAAGACGATCGTAAAAAAATGTAATCCAATGAGAGGTGTAGATTTTAGCACGGGTAATCGGACCCTGGTTGAAACCGTGCTGTGCTCTCTGATCACCATGTCTTCTTGGTGGCTACTTACCTGTGTAATAAATAATTATGTATTGAAATGTCCGAAAGAAAATAATTTGAAAATTTCTCAGGCAACTCCGTTAACGGAAAACTCTATTATATGAGCCGTGGTGGCTCAGGGCCTTTCAATGAGATGAACCGGGTTGGTATCCCTGAGATGACAGGTCGATTTCTGCACCTGACTCCCACTGACTTTAATATTAAATAGTACACTATTTATGTGAATTGAAAATTATCATCAACTTGTTCTGAGCATTACGACGGAAGTGCTAGTCACATATCCCAAAAATAAAACAGAACCTCTCCAATAAGCCGAATCTTCTGGTCGAAAGTAATGACAAGGACTAATCCACGCAATGACGCATACATGAGTGGATTGATACTAATGCAATGAATGAGGTACTTGTTAGAAAGTGGTAGACATCATAATAAATTGGCACCATTTTGTGTTTAAGTCACTTTGAGTCACTTTCTCACTTTCCTTTCCGATGAAAAAATTTCTCGTGTGAAATTTATAAAGTGATAAGTGTCGTAGAATATCCTCAGAGGTAGACGGATAATGGTTTAGAGTCCGTACGAGGTTTTCATGGTTTTCCTCTCCATGCAACACAAATGTTGGTTAGTTCCATCAAAGAGTACTCCAAGAAGGCAAATTTCTCCCAATACTTGATCCAGGAGCTCCCTTGTCTTCTGGATTGGGTTCAAAATTACAAGGCTACGGAGTTGAACATTGGCTGTCGTAAACCCAAAATCGGGTCGGCTGTTCAACGACAGTTATGAAACTGTATTATATGCGTTAGAACAAAACTTATGTAATTCCACCGAACTTCTCTTAAAAATGAACAAAAAGTGCTCTTCCTAAAAAAGAAGCGCCTTCAGTTTAGTTTTCGAGATTTCGTGGTGACAGGACAGACTCCGTTCGTAACGCTGCAATGGTTACATGAGAACTCTCTGCATTTTCAGAAATATTTACAGAATACAGAATATCCCAAATTATTCGAAAGGTTTCATGTTAGGCAGTCTAAGTGATCAGAATACTTCTTAAACCAGTCGCAAACAATGTGAACTTGATGACAAGAAAATTACATTGCTTTTAGAGTATAGTTCGTTCACCGGGAGTTGGCACTTGTCTCCACCTTCTCGTACGCAGAATTCATTTTAGATCGAGAGTAAGAGGAGAGACGTCTCAGCTCATGAAATTGAGACAACCCTTATTGCGCGCCAAACACAAACAGTGAATCCTTTTTCAATCACTTACTTTTCTTTGTCATCTGCTATTATGCCTATTGTTACTCTAGCTAATTAAATATATTTTAAATTAGAAAACTGCTGTTTTCCCAGCAAAGTGTCTCAAAAAGGACAAACTATTCTCTCAAAAGAGAGAAATAGCATCCAATTTATGAAATATTTAATGTTAAAAAAATGCGCAGAAAGATTGCTAAATAAATATTTTTGTCAAACGATCCCCAAATATCAGCCTTGTTCAGAACTGTTCACGTACTTCTCCCAAAAAGAGCGAAACAGCATCGTCGGATACCACGTGATAAAGGCGGAGCAAAGTGCCAACTCTTGGTAACCGAACTATACATGAAGTCCATGTAAAGTTTCACTTGATCTTCCAAACAAATCAATTCAACGATAAGTACACTTTAAGGAAAAGGCCAAGTTCGAACTGTGAGTAAACAGCTCAAGCAGTTATAGATCCACCATTAGCTTAAAGAGTTCCTTGTTGACATCTAGATTCCATTTTCCACAAGCACAATATTATTTTGTCTTCTAACCAATCTGCTACCTTGTTTTGATTGTTCTGCAGTTCAATCAATTCGTTCTCGCGGTTCAGGATGGATGTTGGTCAACCGATGGTGTCAGGATATTTTCGAAGTATGGACATTCATGACACACAAACAGCTTGAAATAAGATTTTATATTATTATCTTCCGAATATAGTTTGAGTAATTTGCGAAAATCACTCTGAAAAATGTTTTACATGAAATAATAAAAATTTTAGAAAATAATGTCTTTTAATTTAGAGAAATTTATTTGAAAAAACTTTTTAAATTTTAAATTATGACCGGAATTGGCTAAAATAGCACTTGAGTGCATTTTATTGCTTTGATTGTGCTATAAGCATTTTAAAAAGCAATATAAAAAAAACTATAGATGTTGCGGAATAAAATATTATTTATGCCACAAATTTTAAAAACTTGAAGCTCAATGCCACATCTTATATTTGTGGTCCATGCCTAATTATTGAAGTGTAATATTTCTTATGATGAGAGTTTTTTTCTGAAAAAAATTTTGTATTTTAAAATGATAGATTAAGTGTAGTTTTTAAATCTGAATAAATGTTCAGTATTGTATTTTTGTATATTAAATAAAATAAAAATATAAGCATTCAGTCGTGGCAGTTTAGAGTAACAAGCTTCAAATCTTTTATTAGGGAACATAAGATGAATCTACGTGTATTAAGATGGTGGCGTGTACTTAGCATATCCGTTATAGTATGTAAAATCCATATTAGGGAATATCTGAGAACTATTTTTATTACAATGCAAGTAAACATGCATAATTGAAGAAAACCAATGATTAATTCCTTTTCTTGAAATAAACTATTTATTAAACATCTTTACTACCTTATTTAAAGACTTATTTTAAATAACTATTAAAATAACTTTTTTATTCTATACGGAAAGAAGTTGTTACATGAAAAAGAAAAGCCTGAGAAATAGCTAAAATTAAAAAAAAAACAATAAAAACAAAATGCCTAGATAAATATATTTTAAAGCTATTTCTAATATTCTAAATGTGGGTCAATTCCTATTTTATACTTGTTATATAACGATACATATATGTCATGAACCATAAAATTTATTTAACACGAGGAATCAAAGAATAATGAATAAGGAGAAAATGAATTTTTCATGAACGAACTAAACTAATTTGCTTGTAAGCCTACATATATCTATCGATATTGTTTTATAACCTCTCGTGATCATACATTCAATATATTGCTTAATCACTTCAATATATTGCTTATTTACTTAAATCACTTAGCTTTTTTTTTAGATACTAAAAGTTGACAATTCTTTTTGTAAGATTGTCATGGATCTCATAAATTTATAATACAGCCGAACTTCTATTTAACGAACTTCCATTTTGTGAATTTCTCTATTTTGCGAATTTTTTTCGAGGAACTAAGTACAGTTGGGAATTTCTTCGTAAAATAACTACTAAATAGCGAAGTAAATTTTCTATTTAACGACTTTAATCCTCTTTCCCTATTTCCCAAAATATTTCAGAACATTTCAAACTTTGTTAAAGCATTTTATGGGGGAAATGACCTTGAATTGATTTTCGAAGCCACTTAACTTTTAAAGAAAGCAATGAAATCTCTTTCCCGTCTTGTTTGAATTTCAAACGAAAAACTCAGACAAAATTAACGGATTTCATCAGAAGCAATCAAACTTAAAAACGCAAGTGGTAATGTATGTTTAAAATTACTTTTATAATAAATGCATCTATAATTCTATACATAAATTTAGCTTTTTATTAGTTGAAAATATAGGTAGCATGATAGTGCAGCACTGGATAATATTTTGCTCTATTCTTGCTTTCTTTTATGATTACGATTTATTAAATAAATAGTAGATACTAGTTTACAAGATAAAGGTGTATCAATTGCTATTTCAATTATGTCTAATGCTTATGAATTTAAAACCTGTTTTGTGTTGTTTAAGTATTTCAAAAGGTGATTTTCTACTTAAAGAATATTCCATATAACGAACTTATTATCGGGATATAGTGACTTCGTTACGTAGAGGTCCGACTGTATTGATATACAATTGACGTTGCACGAATTAAAATTTTTTAAAACCACTTTATCGTTTAGTATTCTGAATACGAAAAGAGGGTTGAAAAGTTATACTTGTAATATATCCAATCACCTAGATCCCGAAGTCTAAGACTTTGTCCCATAATGATTATATTTGATGTTTAATAAAGTAAAGAAAAGTACGCACAAAATTCCTCGTTTAGTTGTTAAATTTGTGTTGAACGCCTTAAAAAGGAGCATTTTGAGCTTTTTCCATTTTCTTAAACACGTATTTTGAGCTGTGTTTATTTTCTAAAGCACTTATTTTCAGTTGTTTCCATTTTCTTAAACCGTATTTTGAGCTGTTACCGTTTTCTTAAGCACTTATTTTCAGTTGCTTCCATTTTCTTAAACACGTATTTTGATATGTTTCCATTTTTCTAAAACATGAATTTCCAGCTGTGTCCAAAATAAAAAGCTCTCTAAGAATTTTGATTAAGATAATCTAAATGAGTCACATTATTATTTCAGTATTTGAATATTTTGGATTTTGTTTCATGATCAAAATGTAAAAAATATGTAAAATAAAAACGTAAAATACGTAAAAAAATGCTAGAATATAAAATGTATAAATTGTTATGCAGTAATTATAAATAATTCAAATTAAACTTTAATTAAATTTAAATAATTAAATTTTAAAACAAAATATTTTATCTTATTTTTGAGTTTATTTTCTTCCAAGCCACATATCTCTAAGCAAAGAGTGCATTTTCTGCCCTTATCTGTAGCTCGGATCTTAGGAGGTTACATAATTTATTTATTTTTTTTCTCTCTTTTTTTTTCCTTGTATCTTATAACAGAAAATGTAATACAAGATGAAAACCCATTTTTTAAGATATATGAAAGGTAAAATTAGAAAGTTTCACTATTCTTAATTTGAAACAACTACCACAAACCACCAGTGGTGTACATAAACTCCCTGTAAGATTTATAAATGCGCCCTACCTTAGACTTAACAGAAACTTTTAAAATTATAATATGGAACAAGAATACTATGAAGAGACATTCAGGTTTATTTTTCGAGCAATTATCGTTCATTATACTAATTTATGTATTTTAATTTAAATTATTTAAACATTAATTATTAAGAAATTATTAATTGCGATGGAAAGGGGAAATTTAGAAAAAATACTAAATCGAGTACTAAATTGAAACATTATATTTACTTAACGAGTTACCACATTGTAATGAAATTTATCTTAATAAAACGAGAAACATCTCACTATCTTACAGTAACTATATTAACAGTTTAGTTAAGGATTATTATTATTTGTAAAGTGATATAAAAATATCTTATAAAAGAAAAAAAAATTATATTGTAGTTCATATACGTAGAGGTGCACAACCATTTTGAATGAAGGGCAGAGTGCCCTAGTATCTAATAGACATGTTGGTGGCAATTATGATAATTTTAATGTAAACATATCAGTGTTTCAAACACAAATCTTTTTATCAGTCAACTTAGTAATATATTTGAATAAAATTAAATTCTTTCAAATAATAAAATTGATTCGAAACTAAAGAGTACCAAGCTGATACTTTTTAAAATAAAAGTATATTTCCTTTTTATCAAAAAATAGATTTATCGAAAAAAAAAAAGATGTCGGGAAAAAGTGACGCACATCACGAAACACAAAAGTGTATTTCAAAATAAATTAACTGTAATGTTCTTGTGCGAAAGTAAAATTTAAAAAATATATATAAATATTTTATTGAGTAAAATAAATACAAATATTTTAATTAAATAAATTGCATGGGGTTTAAAATGAATTAAAATAAAACAGAACGCATTATAGCTGAAAATAAGGTACAGCATTAAGTTGGGAACCAGTTCAGAATATTTTTAACCTATGGATATTCATATTCAGTGATTTATAAAAGATTTCATGAATATTAAATCTTGAAACGGGGTTTAAGCACTTTTTAAGCTACAAAATATTAGAAAAAAAGTTCATAAACAGTAAACATTTTAAAATCCACATTTGAATTTCGTGTTTTGTAATATTGGATGCACAAATAAGTTCCCACAGTTCGTCACAAGATGGCACTATCAGAAGGTTATGTAGAAATTGACTGGCGTTAAGCGTCTTACTGTAAGTTTGTTCACCTGGTAACAACATAACATTAAAGTATTAGTGATTCCGTTATTAGCATTACGTTATTGTTTTCGTGCAAAAACGTCAAGTTTTGTGCCAAATAAGCATCATTTGTGGGAACTTTTGATTTACTTCTATAATCTGAAGAAATCTGCAGCTGAGGCGCATCGATTACTTGGAGAAGCATATGATGAGGCTACTTTAAGTAGAAAAATTGTCGTGAGTGGTTTCAGAAGTTTAAAACCGAGAGTTTGACGTGGAAGACAAATAACTCAGTGGAAGACCGAACTTGTACGAAGACAAGAATTGGAAGAATTATTGGAGGAAGATTTGTCCCAAACACAAAAAGAACTTGTTCGTACAATACAAGTGACTCAGCAAGCAATTTAAAATCGTTTAAAATTCTTGGAAATGATCAAAAATCAAGATAGTTGGGTTTCATACGAACTGAAGCCGAGAGACATTGAACGTCGATTTTGCATGAAAATTGATTTTGCTATTTGGAAACACTTCAATGGGAGGTCCTACCCCACCCGCCGTAATCACCAGAGCTTGCCCCCTTCAGATTATCACCTATTCTGGTGGATGGCACATAGTCTGTCTTAGCAGAAATTCACATCATTTGAAGAAACCAAGGGATGGGTCGATTCGTGGATATCTTCGAAAGATGAAGAGCTCTTCCGATGTGGTATCCGAATGCTCCCGGAAAGATGATAAAAGTGACGTTTAGTAATGGAGAATACTTTGAATAAAAGATAATGCATAATTTTTTCACAATAAACTGCTAATTTTTGATAGAAAACCGCGGAAACTTATTTGTTCTCCCAATAATATTGTATAAAAAATATTGAGATTAAAAAAAAAAAGTACTCAGAAATACATGGTAGCAACTGCCAAAAGCAAATGATTGAAAGATAGCATGGATTGACGATGAAAACGGCACAAATGAAGCACATTAAATATGATGATTTAATTACCTAATTCGAAAATTGTAAGTCGCTGTAATACCGGATAAAAAATATCAAGATTTTTGAAACTCCATAAAAATGCATAACATTAACTGTTGCAAGAACGATAAGAAAAATCTTAGATTTGTACTGAAATTGGCACAAATAAAGCTCACATGTTAATGCACGATTCGAGTGTTCTTCAAATACATATTAAAAATATCGAAATTTTCAAAACTATATATAGAAATGTGTAGTTCTGAAAACACGATAGAAAAATAACTTGGACTTAACGATAAAATTGACACAAATAAAGCACGTCAAAGGTGATTACTGTTTGCATGATTCGAAAGTGTCACAAATTACAACTTTTAAGAATTATATTAATATTGGACATTCCTAAGAATATGGGAACAATACTATTAACAGCAGTTAATTCTGAACTCTGTTGATATTTATGTTACATTCACTTTGTGTGCATACTTTTCTATCTAAATAGAATTGCACTATAATAACGGTTTTCGTCAAATTATCTTTTTCAATAAATTATTGCAGTTGCTCACGTTACATGATTTAGACAATCCTACATTTCGCGTGTAAGATGTATAATACACTGGTCTAAGAAATTAAGAGAATCTGCAGACTTAGTCTATTAACTGTAGAAGTACTGGACCGATTTTAATGAAATTTGATATGTTCATATATTGATACAATACAAAACAAATACATACCCATTCAACAATTGTAATGCACCCGCATGATCGTTCGTAACACACGTTGGAGTTGGAAGGTATGAAACAGCGGTTGAAGAATAAAATGAGTTAATAGGGGGTATGAAATTGTCACAGAACGATTCAGGCCAATTGCCACAGGAAATGATAAACTGCTTTATTTCAAGTATGAAATCACGCTGCAAGGCCTATATATCTGTAAGAGGGAACCATACCCCCTATTAACCCATTTATTTTTTGTTTATTCTGCAACCGCTGTTTCATACCTTCCGACTTCAATGAGTGTTACACATGATTATGCGTGTGTATTACAATTGTTGAATGGATATTTGTTTTGTATTGTATCAATGTATGTGCATATCAAATTTCATTAAAATCGATCCAGTAGATCTAGAGATAATCGACCAAGTCTGTAAATTCTCTTAATTTTTTTACACCAGTGTAGTTAAAAATAATCCGTAGCCTCCCAATAATAGGGTAGACAGATCATTTTCTTCAGGGATGGTCAAAGAGGAAGGTGGTCTGCAGTCCTCACCTGCTGATCGCCACAGCATAGGGGGAAGCCCCGGTTGCTGATAATTGTAAGTCGTTGAAGTTAAGCATAGAAGCGATGATGTGTGAGAGTCATTCAAAAAAGCAGTGACCGTTTGTTACTTTGGAAAATCCGATAGATTAAGTATAGTTAGACGCCAAGGCTTTTCATTTTAGCTTGGAAGTGTCTCTTATGGTCAAATTGATTCAACTTGAAGCAATAGATTTGAAGCAATATCTTTCAAAAAGGAATAAAGGAACGGTACTCCATTTTTGTCTTACTTATCAACCATATCATTGAAAAAAGCTTAGCGTAAACAACAGTTCTTCAGTATATCTTGCAGGTAATCAGACATTTATGTGAATAAAAGGTAGTAGGGATAAATATTGCTTAGCTTTGTCTTGTACATGGCCACCTGTGTTGTCTTCACTTATGTTATCTTCACTTATGTTATCTTCACTTATGTTATCTTCACTTATGTTATCTTCACTTATGTTATCTTTACTTATGTTATCTTCACTTTTAATTCTTCAGTAGTGCAGAAATAGTTAGTGTGACTTCCTCAATGAATTGAGGCATTATTAATTCAGTAAAAAGTCCACATTACCTTTCAAAATACGAGTTTATTATTAAATAAACGTAAATATATTTCATTTTATAATCGTCGTTGAATAGCTGACCCAATTTTTGGGTTTACGACTACTAATGTTCAACTACGTAGCCTTGTAATTTTGAACCCAATCCGGAAGACAAAGGAACTCCTGGATCGAGTATTGGGAGAAAATTGCCTTCCTGGAGGACTTTCTTTTTATTGAACTTATCCGCATTTGGGTTACATACGAAGGAAATCCACGAAAACCACGTGTCTTCGTGGAGGACTTTTTAATGGAACTAACCCGTATTTGCGTTATATGGAGAGAAGGACCACGAGAACCTCCCACGGTTAGTCTGACGACAAGGGGACTCTGACCCATAATCAGTCGACCACAGTGAATATTTCACGTCAGCACTGTGGTCTGTGAAAGATGCTGGTTTGTATCGACTAGCCATCGCTGGGATTCGAACCCGGTTCACCTTATTGGAAGACGAACGCTCTATCCTTCGATCCAGCACGGCTCAAATAAACATAATTAGTAAATATAAGTGGGTACTTTTAACAAGCACCCACTTATATTTTCTAATTATGTTTATTTCAGTCGTGATGACTCAGGGTATAGATGAGTAGTGAAGTATAAAAAGTTATGCATTACGTAATTAAACAGCGCCATCCAGTAGCTAAAATAATAAACAGTCAATTGGAAGTTAAGAGATGAAATGTCTATTTTATAACACATATCTGCGTCAAAACAACCACATCGAGTGTCACTACAGACTGATACGTCTTTTGTTTCTGCTTGCTTTTATAAACACCATTCAAGAATACGTATTTCGTAGTTACAAATTTGTAATTTCAAACAAAATAAAGAAAAAATTGCACTGTTCTTGCTCGTATCTGAATGTAAATTAATCTTTTACATCGAAAAAGTGGTCTTTTAAGAAATCAAATCTTGGAACGGAATGTAGAAATTGTTTTAAAAAAAAGCTTTCTATACTTTCTTTTTATACTAAGGAAATTATACTTTCTTGTATAAAAACTGTCCAAGCAATCAAAAAGATCCTGAAAAGGACACCAAACTAAAAATAATGGTGGGTTAGGTTATGTTTTTCTAGGTTTCATACCTATCCTCAGCCCAAAACCACATTATGACATCACCAGAATAAATAAAACGTCCTGACAATACCCAACCTCATTTTCTGCAGTTGTCGAAACATGTTTGAAGTTGTCGGCAAACAACATCATCCCTGCAAATGACTCCGGCCATGGTATAAACGAAGACAAATATCCCTTTTTGCCTTCAAAGGCTCTCCCTGCATTAAAAATCAATTCTTCCCCCGACGAGGAAAATGAAATGCAATATCGCCTGCTGGGCACCACCAGAGCAAATCCCGGCATCAAATCTCAGTTATCACCCGAGAGGGGGCATTCCACTGGGGCAGTTGGTGACTTTATTACCCTGAAAGGCAATTACCTGACGATTAGTTCTCGACTCACTTCTAGAGGGGGAAAAAAAAAGAAGGAAAATTTGGAGGCAATATCTCACTTTCTCGGGTTACTTAATGAAGAAAGAGAGGCAAAGTTTTCCCTGAAGGGTAAATAGAATATGCCAACGAAGCACATTTTTTTTCCTTCCCGACAAATATTAAAAGGCTATAATAACTTGTTGGGTAAAATTTTAAAGAAGCAGTCCTTTAACTATTTAATAATGGAACTGTAGTTGGACATAATTAAACTTTCCATGACGGTGTAAAGAATCATTTTAAGTTTCAGAAGACAGATGTTTTGAGTTTTACTTTTTAATTAGACTTTGCTTATTGTTCATTCATTGCAGGGATGCTGAAATATTATCTTTTATTTCATGAAAGAAACTCATTATAATGGGTGTTCCAAAATTGACGCAATATTTGAATTTGTCACCATTTTTGCAGTAAATTGTTGGTAACCCTGAAAAAATAACAATTTAATGGCTGAGAGTTTAGGGTTGGTAAAAATGGAGCGTTATATGATACAACAACGTGTTTTACACAATTACAACAATTCAATTACTGCATGAGACATTTCCTGGTCGTGTACTCTCTCTTTTCGGTGCTCAGAATTGGCCCCCTAGAGCCTGTGATTTAACACCATTAGATTTCTTCTTGTGGGGTTATTTGAAGTCAAAGGTCTGTGTCAACAAGCCCAGATTACAAGAGAAAATTAAACGCTGCATCAACAAAATTCAGCCACAATTATGCAGAAAGGTCATGACAAATTTCGACAAAAGAGTGCGTATGTGCTAACAAAGCCGTGAAGGTTATTTGCCTGATGTGCTATTCCATAAATAACCCTATCCTATGTACTTTATGATTCAATGAAAAAATAACAATCTAAAGACTAAAAACTGTGTTTTCTATTTAATTCAAACCTTGCATTAATTTTGAGACACCCTTTATTAGTATTCATCAGCATTCAATACTTTGTAAGAGCTCATTTACTTTTTTATATTGGATTGTGATGGATTAATTTGTAAAAACTATCTTTCATACCAATCGCCACATTCTTCTTCAAGAATAATTCATTCCCCCTTTATACCAATTACCCATATTTTTTATAGGGGATAATTCGTTTCAGTAGTGATGATCACCATATATTGATTTCTAAAAGTCTTCTTTAATACAAATAATCATATTCTTCTTAAAAGATTATTCATTTCAGAGGTGATAGTTACCATTCTTTGATTTGTAAAAATCCTACTTTATACCAACAACCTTCTTGAGGAATAATTCCTTGCATTGTACATGATCACCATTCATTCTATAATTGTTACCATGCATTAACTGCTACAGTTCCTGGACAAATTATTAGACGCACTATATGATTCCATATAAAATCTTAATTAGGTGACACTATACAGCTTTATTGTTTTTTCGCGACTGAAACCGGTTTGCACTTGTTTACGGTCTTGTCTCAATTGGTTAAATTAGACAATATATAATATAAATTCGACGTTTGTATAAATTAGACGATAAATTATATAAATGTAGAATATCCATTATATAAGGTATTGTATAGTATAATAATTAGACCAAATTATTCGAAGCACTGTAGCGTTTCAATAATTACATGATTTGCACAAGTTTATATGCAATACTTTAATATTTAAACATACATGTAATCGGTTTTTATTCAGGAGATTTTTTATATATACTTCCTATTTGTATTTATTTTTAACATATTGCATTACAATGTTAACCAATTGATACACGAACGTAAGCAAGTGCAAACCGGTTTCAGTCACGTAAAAACAACAAAACTGTATAATATCACCTGATAATTAAGATTTTACATAGAATCTTATAGTATGACTGTATGTGCTGCTGCCGAAACTTCGCTTGGACAAAACTTCACGAGGACAATTCTTGACGCGGACATAATTTCGCGTGGACAAAACTTTGTGTAGACAAAACTTCGCGTTTACATATTTCCTCGTGGACATATTCCAAAATTAATAATTAACATTAAATTATAATTCCTAACATGAATTTAAAATTAATTTATATATTAATTTAAATCGAAATTTCTTTATATATTATATAATTTTAATAAATTCAAATTAATAATTAACTTAATTTTTATAGCAGTACAAACGTTAAATTAATGATTTCTTATAGTTAATTTTAATTAAAAAAAACTAGAATAAAGAACGCTTAATGTAAATTTGGATAATTTAATGGTTTAAAGCTTTAAATTCATAACTAATTTAATTTTAATACAATAAAAATAGTAAATTAAATATTTTTGGTTTTACGTTTTATTGTTTTAATATAAAAATTTATCTGTCAATGTTCCAATGATGCAACATGGAATAAATTTGCTTAATATGCAATGGAATAAATAAATTTTGTAGTATTCCTGTTATATTGCAGGGTCAAGTGGCATTCTTTTGAAATCAAAACTAATTATATTTTTGCATATAAATATGGAATAAAATTTTTCCTGGAAATAAGCTGTTAAACTATTTGATTTAATCACATTTTTTTCTAAAAAGAATCCAATTTTATTTTTTAATGAGGTAACTTTCCTCGCTCTCGTTCATTCAATCGACTTAAAATTTCGCACTGTTAGCTTATTAATTACAACTGCCTGGATTGATTGTTAAATATGTTTGTCCTAGTACGGTATGTACTGGAAGCATTGTAAGATCAGTTTTACCAAATTATATTCGTTCCACACTTATAAAACTATGTAGTTTAATATTTAAATGGCTAATATTTAATTAATTGCCGAGTTTAAATTGCCGATAAATCTAAATTTCTGCCGATAAACCTTTAGAATTTTCCCGTGACAATGCAGGTAAATACAAAAGTTTCTACTATTGGGGTACTTTAATTTTGGTTATCGATGCAGCTGGTAGAATGGTAATAGGTGCTGTCTTAATAGGCACCTAATATACTGTAATACAGTCCCTGGCCAAATTATTAGGCGCATTATAAGATTCCATGTAAAATATTAACTATCAAGTGATACTACATAGCTTTATTGTTATTTATTACATGGCTGAAACCGGTTTACGCATATTTACGTTCGAGTATCAATTGGCTAAATTAGGCGATATATAATATAAATTCAACGATTGAATAAATTCGACAATATACAGGGTGTTTATAAATTCCCGGACCCATTTTGATGTTTAATAACTCATAAAATAATGAAGATATAAACAAACTTAAGCCATTTATTGATGGAATAACTCATATATTTTCCTTTTCAGATTTGAATATCTTTACTTTTGTAAATATCGTCTGCGCGTGTGGTTAATTTCAGATAATTTAATTTTCCAGTCTAAATATCTGTACTTTTCTAAATATCGTCTGCTTATTAATTGCATTTTTCTCTCTTTTGTTTTTGGCAACTATTGCAATGTTATGTTTATTTTTGATGTTCTATGTAATACTTTTCTATGTGATGTTTTATTCGAGCGGATATTAAAGAGAATTCATACACCACAGCACAGATTTTATGGTGGATGCCGACATGCTCACCGCTACCTGTCTTATAATTGACTATCGACTTGATATTCTCCATGCGACGAAGTGAGGAAGTTCATTGACAAGGGTCATGAAACTTTTTGATTCTGTCTAACCATTTATGTAATTAATTGTAATCTATCTTTATTATTTTATGAGTTATTAAACATCAAAATGGGTCCGGGACTTTATAAACACCCTGCATAACATAAATATAGATTAGTTATTATATCAGGTATTATAATAGTATATTAGAATAATTAGACCAAATTATTAGATGTCCTGTAGTTTTTTTTAATAATTACATGTTTTGCTCGAGTTCATATGCAATACTTTTATATTTAAGCATACATGTAATGGATTTTTATACATGAAATTTTTAATGTACTTCCTATTTGTATTTATTTATAACGTATTGTATTACAGTGTTAACCCACCAATACACAAACGTAAACAAGTGCAAACCGGTTTCAGTCACATTAAGAACAATAATGCTGTATAGTATCACTTGATAATTAAAATTTTAGATAGAATCTTATAGTGCGTGGAATAATTTGGCCAGAGACAGTAGGTATTTATTATAAGTACCTATTTCTAAAATCGGCTCTGATGTAAAAGATTTTTTACAGAACTTTTTTTAGTAATATGTTCTAGAAAAAATTCTTGATTTTGATAAATTTTGACTATCCTGATTTGACTTCAAGCAGTAGCATTACGTCCAATGATCAAATGACACTGGATCTGGTTAATATTTATATTGATGAGATGAACTTTCAAAAACGTACTTCGATTCATCTAGTAATGTAAAGTCACCGGAAAGAGCTGCAAATTATAAGTAAAAAAATAAATTAGGAAATATTTGATCTTTATTAATTGCGTATACGTTAGACATACAGGTTTATGTATAATTTTGTAGCGTTGATCAATACCGATTCACTGATTATTTTATTTTTATCAATCTCAATAGTTCAAGGAGTGACCTCAAATATGCTAATTAACTATTGCAGAAGATATTTAAAGTTACGAAATCAAACACAAAATTGTACTTTCTCTGAATAAACATACTTTTTTTGATGGATTTGGATTTCTGACCCTCAAAATATAGGAGGGTAGCCAAAATATGGTCCTCATAGTTTTGTCAGAAGAGCGATCTGAAGTTTGGGCCCCTTAATGTTAGTTTTACTTTTTGCGTATTTCGCCATATCGCGATAACTTCTTAAGCTAATTGAAACATTTTTACACACTGTTATGAAATATGGTTTATCCAAAGATAACTTCATGCAAAAAATAAATTTTAGTAAATATTTATCATTTTATTTAATAATAGTAGCAAAAAAAATTTAAACTGTAAGGTATGCAATTTGTGCATTATTTTAAAGAACGCAATTTTTAATTTTAAATTACAAATTTTGAGCGAAATAGTTTCTGAAAAATTGACTTTAAAATACATGACTTTCTTAAAATTCGATTTTTAGAAACTATTCAACCGATTTCACTCTATGTTTGGATTTTGCCATACAAAATGAAATACTTTAAAATCGTGTAAAAATTTTATACCTTAAAATTCAAACTTTTTTTCGACTGTTATTAAATAAAATTTTAGAAATATTAAGTATTTATTAAAAATTATTTTTTGCTTATTTTATTATCTTTGGATTAACAAATTTTATAATTGTATGATTTAGTTTTCCATTTCCCTCACAAATTTCTTAAGATACGGCGAAATACGCAAAAAGTAAAATTAACATTAAGGGGTCCAAACTTTGGATCGTTCTCCTGAGCAAACTATACGGACGATATTGTGGCTACCCCTTATCTTTGGGGGGTTAAAAATCCGAATCCGTAGAGAAAAAAAGAAACATGTTTCTTCAGAGAAAGAACGTTTTTGTGTCTGATTTCGTGACTTAAAATATCGTCTACAGTAATTAATTAGCATATTTGAGGTCACCCCCTTGACCAATTAAGATTGAGTTATAGATTATGAAGATCTGATCATTAAATCAAAAGTTTTTCATGGTAGTTCATTTTTTTTACGCACTGTACATAAACTAATCTAAAGTGGAACATCATATTGCATTATTATCTTACGAAATTTGGAACTTATTGAATATTTTACGGATAAATTTCCCCTTGTTTTAAGTCAAAATAAATATTTATTACCTATCTCTTAATTGCTTTACTTATTTGCATCATCAATAAGGAATTTTGTTCCAAAGCAGTGCTCCGTTTATCTTCATTCGCTTTTAAAATTACTCTTCACGAACGATTACTCTCAAATTCTCGAACAGCGAGATAATTATCTGAACCAATAAGGATTCATTAAGGTTTTAAATGCTCTATTAAGGAAGCATTATTTTCATTTAAAAAAATTAATGTTTCCGAAATAAAAAAAGTAATTGAAAAAGATATTTTTAAAGGCAGATCCAATAATTTAAATTATGTAGAGATAAATGGGAAAAAACTCGCGATAAAAAATTATTTAAAACAAATTTGACAATCAAGGAAAAAAATTTTAATAAACAAATAAATTTTAAATTAATTTATTACAATCCACAGTGGGCCAGAAGACCATGATTTTTGGTCAAGAGTCAAAATTAAATTTTCAACTAAAATATGCGTAGACAGTTTCA
The DNA here is from genome assembly GCF_043381705.1 of Parasteatoda tepidariorum. Lineage (NCBI taxonomy): Eukaryota > Metazoa > Arthropoda > Arachnida > Araneae > Theridiidae > Parasteatoda > Parasteatoda tepidariorum. Next base: position 10,003,670 of record NC_092208.1, on the reverse strand, counting down.
ATATCGCCCAAATTAAGTATTCATAATCATTTCAAACATTATAATTTACTTTTTGGACCGACGAGAGTAAAATGTAGTGAAAAATATGTTCAAAAAAATTACTAATTATTAACTTTTAAATTCATATTTCAGAAATATATATAGGAATTTCACCTTACTGTTACATTTTTATCACAGTATTTAAACTGAAATTATAGTACAATTTTTCAATTTGTTGGATTTGTAAATACTCTTGACAAACTTATAGTTTACATCTTATCATTTGACATTTTACAATATTTGACTCACTTTCGAAACTTATCTCCAAAAAGTTCCACGAGGTAATTAGCTAAACTTTTTTTGTTGTCTTCTTTGATGCTTCTTCTTTAGAAAAAACCTGCCCCATTTTGCCCATATTGCAAAGGTGGACTAAATATACCGAAAAACAAAAATTATGTGTTTTTTCATGTTTTCGCGTTATTTTGTAATTAATTAGCGTTATTTTGTGATATTACTTCGGAAATATAATTTGCTTTTCATTTTTAATATAAAATTACGAAAATTATTATATTTTCATTGCTATATTTAATTATTTAAGCGTACTTTATTTTTTTTTAAATTTCTGCTTGCCCTATTTCAGCCGCCATTTTGTTTTTTTTTCCTTGTATTTTTAGTGTATTTCAAAATTTTAACTATGAATTCAATTTACCTGCACATAAAAACCCCCAAATTTTGAAACAAATTTTATCGAAAGATTAATTTTGGCCACGAAACCTTGGACGGTGGCTCACTGTGCAATCGTTAAATTGAATCATATTCAAACAATTAATTAGGTAAAAAGGAAATAATTTTTAATGTATGTATGCTCAATGGGATTCATGTTGGGTGATTTAGGTGGCTAAATCACCCAACAGGCCGTAATGTTCTTCTTTCTTCCTCCTTTTTTTTTTTTTTTTTTGGTATTGCTAACACTATTATGTTAACATCTATTACTTTGGCTATATTAAAACGGTGTTAGGAAGCACGATTTCTGTATTTCTGCGTATATAAATACGCGAGCTGATAACGAGATTATATCTTTTCATTGATATAATTTTTATAATTTTAATTAATTTTTTATTTTTATTTTTCAAATTTTTAATTTTTTTTATTAATTTTTTTTTATTTGTTTCCTTGTTTTCTTTGCAAAAAGAAGAATCCGATTTAAAAATAAAGTTTTATCAAGTAAAAATCACAAATATTTTAAGAAAATTTCCAAAAAAAAAAGAAGAAGCACAAATACAAATAAGAATATATAAAGCTGGAAGACAGAACAGCTGCCATGCTCTTAATAACATCTTGTAAAATCGATATAATTATAAATATAATTATTCATATTTAGAAATATTTTCGTAGCTAAGTTGCCAGATTTCAAAATAGGAAATTAAAGCGCAAACAGAAGGTAGTAGGATATATTTTTAAGGCGCGTTCATACTGAAGTAAAGTAACGCAATCTATCTGTCTCTTACCTTGAATTGGTCCGAAAATTGAATTTGCGAATAATATATTATACTGGATAATTCAAAGTTTATAATTAATAAGAGGTTGAGTTTTAAATTTTTTGAATTCTATTAACTAGCAGCTTACACACAATTAATGTATGTATATTACACACAATTAATATATATATACATTGCTTTCAATGCCATTTGTTTGAAAAAAGGGAAGCAGGTAAACAATTTACGCCGAAAAGAAAAAGTTTCGCCAAGAGGCGCCTCTAAATATATTCCCAGCTCTTATGCTGCAAAGAAAAAATTTAAAATAGCATTTGTTTCCGTTTTATATGAAGAGAAATGTCAATCAAATTTCCCTTTCAATGGACAAAAACCGGACAAAAATCTTACGTCAAAAATAATTGTATTCTAGTCATGACTTGCAAAAATATGTTTTCAACTGATTTCACTTCCAACCCATGCGAAACACGTATTTACTTAAAAGTTTAATTTAATATGTTGTCAACAAACCTCTGAGAGGCCATTGTTCTTTTAATTTCAGTAATCACTACCCTTTTGTTTTCTTAGTTCCTATTCTCGAAACTTTCTTTGAAATTTGCTGTTTCCTTTGTAAAATCAGTTATTTCGAGTAAATGATATTCTTATGCTAATACCGACCGGGAATTCCGAACAACATCAACAACAACAGGACAAGCTCGGTTCGCACAAATTAAACAACTAAAAAAACTGAGAACAAATAAATAAATAAAGAGATGAGATAGGAATGCATGGTGCGAAATTATAAATACATGGAAGCATAAATAAATAAATAAAAGTTTCCCAGTTACGCCTTTTCCAATTTCGTCCTAGTTTGCATAAAGATATGTATTTTCCTGCAGACTTAGCACAACCACCAGCCAATGAGAGGAGAGGTGGCCCTTAAACTGACAAAAGCACTCATTATAACTCCCGCTTCCAGCTCTTGTAGGAACAAAGCTTTAATGCAAGGCGGATTCGGACTACAGTTTATGACGTCATCGTTGCCATGGAAACGGGATGAGAGAGATTCGCGCTCTTCTTCCACGTTGAAGGCATTCCAGGTTTGATTTAGGATGGACGAGAAACTGCTCGCTAGGGGAGGGGGGGAAATGCTACAAATTGAGGTTGTGTTGTATAACAAGCATGAAAAATAACTCTCTTCGGAGGACATTAAAAATATTCATGGTTTTCAGGAACGCGTTTAATTCTTACCTAGCTTTTCCTATTATCACAATTGTATACAAATATACAGACCAGTTTCATGATGAACACTGTTGAAAAGAATGTAACAAATATTTCCCAGTTCTGTTCCGCACAGGACACCTGAAATTAAGTGATATATTTGGCACAAAAAAAACTTGTAAACATGTATTTGTGCTTGGAATATTTCAGCAACAAATTTGAATAGATAAGAATACTTTTATTCACATTCATAAAAAAAAAACGGTTAAATATTAAAATTTCCAATTTTACCTCCATCTTAGAATCACCCTGCTGTATAGCAATTTCTCGTGTGGTGCGAATTGAGGTTATTTTGTATGACATTTTTTTTAAATAAAAATGAGAACTGTTTAGAAAAATCAAGCATACATGCATGTTTACAATATTGTTATTGAGGCTGGGATTGCCTGGTTGGTAGGGCACTAGGCCCATGTCCAAGAGGTAGCGGGTTCAATCCCTGCCTGCCGAATACGCCCCGTGTGGTTTGGTGCATGTTGTATTTGTTGGGTCATAAAGTCCTCCATGTTCCCATAACAAATCATACCTCTGGGGGTACTGATCCAGGAGCTTTCTTGTCTTCTGGATTGGTTTAAAAATTAAAAGGCTACGTAGTTGAATATTAGAAGTCGTAAACCTAACATTGGGAGGGCTGTTCAACGATGGTTATAAAATGAAATTGTTATTGAGAGTCGTGATTGCTCAAGAGACAGAGCGTACGACTTCGAATGAGGCGAACTGGGTTAGAATCCCAGTGATGGCCTGTCGATGCGGATACCGCTCCCGGCTGCAGTGCTGATGTAAAACATCCTCAGTGGTAGACAGATCATGGGCCAGAGTCGCCTTGCAGTCAGGCTCACCATGAGAGATTTTCGTGGTTTTCCCCTCTATGTAGCGGGTCTCTATGCATCCTAGCAATTAAACAAATGCGGGTTAGTTCCATCAAAAAATCCTCCACAAGGTAAATTTCCCTCCGTACTTGATTCAGAAGTTCCCTTGTCTTTTGGATTAGGTTCAAAATTACAAAGCTACGGAGTTAAACATTAGTAGTCGCAAGTCCAAAAATTGAGTCGGCTGTTCAACGACGGTTATTAAATAAAATAAAATATTGTTATTGACTATAGAAAGTGATTGTTTTTGAATGGTGGCGCATATTATGTGACACCATAACCAACAAGCAAGCTTCGATGCTCTCACTAGAATAGTTAGTCGAAAGCTTACTAAATCAAAGATTCCCGTTGTAACAATGACTACGCTTCGCCCTTCCCTATTAGTGTCACGCTGCAACAAAGATTAGCTATCAAATCATCCAGTTCAACCGTCCCCAACCCTTCCAAATCAACCAGTACAACCGTCCCCGTAGCATATTATAATATAAAATGAAGTGACTAAAGTCATAAGATACCTCTTAATATTGTGTCGGACCAACGTGACATGTATCCAATAAGTAGCTTGAAGTCTCTTGCAGGAATGATCAGTCATGGAGCTTCAATAGATATCCTTAATAGCGAAAGTTTTGGATGTGCAGGATTTTGTACACGAACTGATAACTTGAATATATCCCATAAGTGTTCGATGGAATTCATGTTGGTGGATAAATCATTTACTGGAATTGTCCAGGATGTTCTATAAACCGGTCGTGAACAATTAAGGCTCGGTGACATGGCACTTCCCTCATAGTTTGGTTATATGAAGTCCATGAATGGCTGCAAGAAGTCTCCGAGTAGTTGAACATAACCATTTTCAATCAATAATGTATGCGGGACCCAGTTCATGTCACGAAAAAGCAGCTTACTTCATAAAGGTTATACCATTATGAAGCTACCACCAGATTGAACAGTGCTCTATTTACAACTAGGGTTCATGGTTTCGTGGGATCTGCGCCAAACTCTCCAATCAGCTCCAACCAGTTGAAACCATGACACATCTGACAAGGTTGCAGTTTTCCAGTTATCTAGGATCCAAGCAATATGGTCATAACCCAGGATCGTGGTCACTGGGCGAAGTCACTGGGCGTGATGTCATGCTGTTATTAAAAACACTCGAGTCCATCTTCTACATCCATATCCCATTACAGCCGAATTTCGCATACTGTCCTAACAAGCACGTATATTTCACTTTTTGCATTGATGCTTGCGGCTACTTCAGGCAATGTTACTAGTCTTTTGACAATTTAATGTACACGTCGGTGGTTTTGGTCATTAATATCGGTCCCAACATTGTCTATAATGAAAGGTTATACCTAAAATTAGCTATTTTTGGCTCACTCTAGACACTGCAGCTCCAGGAAATGTTGAATTTTTCCACAATATCCTAAATGGAATGTCCCAAGCGTCTAGATCCAACTACCATTCCACGACATAAGCGGTCATAATTACAACAGAAACATTCTCAAATGCATAACTTGAACACAAACTAAATTCATTCCAGTTCACTGCGTGGTAAAACTGCTATCTCTATAATTGCATATTCCTATACCATGACCATCATTTGTCACCAATATATATATATATATATATATATATATATATGTGTGTGTGTGTGTGTGTGTTGGTGATGNAAAACTTTCATGCAAAAAAAGAAAACTTAAGAAAATACAGAATAAAATTCAAAATGTAATTTATAATAGCAAATTCAAATGTAAATTCAATTAGGGTAAACCAACCAGTGAAGGAACATTTCATATATATTGACTAAAAAAAAGAATTTGAAAGTTTTTCTTTAGATTGATTGGTAACAATAGCTTACTGCCAAAAAATAGGAAGTCATCTAGCAATGTCTTGGATTACCTGGCCAAATAGACTTCTCTGGAAAATTTTTTGAATTTGTTATTATCTCTCCAACACCTTGTTTCTTTGAAAAAATTATAAGGTGAGTGTTTGTATTTATATGTTTGAGGTGGAATTAATTGCGTGTAATAGTTTTATTTTTCTTACTGTGAAAAAGAGAATTCAAAATATAGTTATTGAAGTTACGTTTCATTTTTTCAAGCATCATAGCATAATAAAGTACTGAGATAAGGGGGTGTTTATTCACTGGATCACCAAACGATGAAAAACCAGTGAAGGAACAAGTGTTCCTTTACTGGGTTTTTGTTCTAAGTTAATGAAAATAAAAGATCAACTTTAACTTTCTTGTACCTTTAGTGATGTTTTGCATCAAAAGTATGTTAAAAGTACGAAAAACAACTTCTAACCAGTGATGGAACAGGCACGTTCCTTTACTGGGCATAGATTTCCCTGTGAATGAACAGTATGTGTTAATATGTTGACACTTTAATTTTCAATTCATGATTACAAAAAAAAATTAACATTTTCCACGTATTTATATGTTATAATTTCAAGAATAGGCTTGATTTTAAATGCTTGTATGGCTTGTAAATTCATAAAGAGCATTAAAAAATAACCAAAATTAAGTGTTCCTTTACTGGGTGTTCATTCACTGGTAAGAGCTGTTCCTTCACTGGGTATTCTTATTACTTGTTATTTGAACCTCCAAAACTTTAAAACAATATTATGTAAGTTCTCTACAATTTTTTTACATAATTTGCAATTAGTAACAAATATGTTGACACTGTCATTTAACTAAAATTACGAATTTTGAAATTAATATGATTTTTTAAAAGACAAGCGAAGCTTAAGTGTTCCTTCACTGGTTAGTTTACCCTACAAGCATTTTTTTAAAAAATGATTTAAAATGTTTTCGTAACTAGAGTTTGCCAGATCATAAAATATTAAATTGGGAGCGTAAATAGAGGATAAAGGGAATCAATTAATGGCGAGTTCTTACTAAAGCACAAAAGCTTGTTTGATTTGTTAATTAACTCTGATAGGTCCGACTCTGAATGTGCCCAAGATAATAATATTATACTGGTTATTTCAAATTTTATAATTAATAAGGTTGAGACTTGGTGGTCAGGGGATTAACAGTTCGCCCTTCAATGAGGCAAACCAGCTTCGAATCCCAGTGATGGTTGGTCGATATGAATTCCACTTCCGACTCGTACAGACCACAGAGCTGACGTAAAATATCATAAGTGGTAGACGGATCATGGGTTAGAGTGGTTTTCCTTCGTATGTAACCCAAATGCGGATAAGTTCAATAAAAAAAAGTCCTCCACGAATGCAATCTTCTCCTAATACTTGATCCAGGAGTTCCCTTGTCTCCTGGATTGGGTTCAAAATTACAAGGCTATGGGGATAAACATTAGCAGTCGTAAACCCAAAGAATTGGGTCGACTGCTATAAAATAAAAAAATAAAAAACTTGAATTTTAATTTTAAAATTTTGATATTAATAAAATTAAATTCAGAGAAATTATTAACGTTGAATGAAGAAAACTTCTATTAAAAGAAATTTTATTTGAAATTTTCCTTTATTAAATATTAAATTCTTAGCTACGGTTTTGCCCGAAACGGTTTTTCACATAGTAAATTATAAATTTCTGTAACGAAGAAATTTTTAATTGCAACATATAATTAACTCAAAGATTTTATTTAGAATTTAATTACATTAGTTGGCTGCCAAATGCTTTTTATTAAATTTTGGAAGAGTTCGTCTATTTGTTTTTTCAATAAATAAACATTACTACAAATTCTTTTAATTCTATTCCCTTAATTAAAAATGGTATTTAAATAAATGTTATTAGAAACGTAAGAATTCTCCGTAATTAGTTTATTTATATTAAATTTAAAATCTTTTCTTTTATCGTATAAATCAACAATGCAAATATTTTCTTCTTTATAAACGCTTAAATCCAAAAAATTAAAATTAATTTTATCGTCACGATTACGAAGCAAGATTAATTCTGAAGGGTAAATATTATTTAACAAAATGATATAATCTTGAAAATTAAATATAATTAAATCATCAATAAAGCTAAAAATGAATTTAAAATTAAGAGTATAATTGTTTTCATAATAGTGTAAAAATAAGTTAGGTAAGAGTGAACAATTAGATCCTTGTGGTATTCCATCAATTCAAACAAAAATATGTTTTCCGTTGTAAAGATAATAATTAAAAAAGCAAAAATTAATTAGAATTTCCCAATAATCAAAATCGCAATTAAGAATATTTTTATAATCATAGTAATAAAAGAAAATCTTTTAGTTTCCTTAAAAAAGTCGTAATAGAACTAATTTTATTTTGTATAATAATTTCTAAAATAAGTTTATTATTAGTAATAATCCAAAAATATCCAAACCTTCTTTAAAAATATTGCTAATTAAGTAAGAATTAGACCCCAACGTGATTGTTCCAAATTTAATTTTATGAAATTAAACAAAATTTTATAATTATTAATTATTAATAATTATATTATTGATAATTATTAATAATTAAACAAAACTTTATGAAATTTTGTGCTGATTACAAATGGCATATTATTAGTTTTAATTTTTTAATGTCTTATATAAAGTTAAAAAATTTTTACTGTTCATATTGTTATTTAAATAACATTTAAATTTTTTGCTATTATTTAACTCCTTATATAAGTTCAACACAGAATTTTTAATAGAAGATTGCATAATTATTTTTCTATGGGGATTAATTACGAAGTATTTTTGTAGTTGCTTAATTGGTTGATCAATTTTGAAAAAATTTGTAGAATTGTTACTGTTATTTAAGTTTTCATTATTATTAAAAATAAAGTTTTTCAAGTAATAATAAACAGCCCATTTCCATTCTGTTAACATACCTGAAGGTAAAGAGAATTTATTTGGTATCTGGAGTTGTGTTCAAAATTACAAGGCTAGAGGTGTTAAACATTAGTAGTCGTAAAACCAAAAAATTGGGTCAGCTGTTCAATGATGGTTATAAAATAAGCATAATACCTGTAATATCTATTACTAAATTTAATTAAACATCATTGTGATTAATAATATGATGGCTATTTTAATAGTTCTCCTAAACGAAATAGTACCTATTTTTTAATAATTTTGCTTTTAGAGCATAATTTTAATTCATTTAACGGTGATTTTTAAATTAATTAGTTTTACACGTTTTAAAATTGTAAGGTAAAACAAAATGAACCCGAGGCTTCAGATAACTTTATGAAGACTAATTCATACATGGCCATTACATATTAAACACGTTGATCATTGATAAAACGAATAAAAAGTAATTAAAGACTAAAGAACGTGCAGCAAACTCCTTTTCTTAATTAAATAAAGCTGTTACCTAGCAAACATCACTGTTGTTATCTTTTAAATATTTGATAAAACAGTATCTTTTATAGTTTAATTTAAAACAATGGCAAATGTTGAACGAAATAAAATCCTTTTCAAACGCTCTTGCTGACGATCTAATTGAAATTTTTAAATTATTTCTACGATTGGGGACTAAAATTGCTTCTAAAACCCACTATCCAAATTTCAGGACAAAATTTGATAAGAAAGACACGCACAGACAGACACACTAACTCTATTACTGTAGACTAAATGCGTAACCTTTTTTCGTACATGGGATAAGAAGTAAGTAACTGATAAATATACCGTCACAATTAATAAAGCTGAAATAAGCACAATTTTTATTTACAGTCCATGGCCAAATTATTAGACGCACTGTAAGACTCTATATAAAATTTTAATTATCAGGTGATGCTCTACAAATCTAGTGTTTTTAAGCAGCTGAAACCGGTTTACACTTGTTTATGTTTGTGAAAAAATTATACATGTCTTTTTTCTGTTTCATTTTGTTAATTAATTATTAATTCGCATTTAATTTAATTATATTAATTCCATGTGAAAAAAAGAAATAATAATGATGTGCACTTTTTGTTATTTTTAGCTAATTTAATTCTTCTACTTCTGACACTTTTACATATCTGTGACTTCAGTTACCTTCAATTATCAGGCACCTATATCTCGATAATTTCTCGTTTAAAATGTGGCGGAAAACATATTTCGAGAAAATATTTAAACACTATCATTCTGTCTGAAAGCACTGTATTTTGAAATACATTACTCTACGTTATTACTCTGCATAAGTGGAAACACATTTTATCAATAATTGGAATTTATGAACAGATTGATCAATTATTCAATTATCATAAAATAAAGAAAAATGTGGATATCCTTAAAACATTCTTAATTGGAAACCTGACACCAGATAATTAAGTAATACGTCAAATAAATTAAAGGATATTTATAAAACAAAATTGCTCCGTTATTTTCTGAAAACAAGCATAATTTATGTAATAAATAAAGGTTAAAATAGAACTTAGTAACGAAATATTACTCTTGAAATATAATACTGCTTTCAAAATTATACACCTGCTATATATTTCTGGAATGCAATATTAGCTGTAATTTATTTAAAAAAGAGTATGTCTGCTTCATTTTATTTAAAATTTCTTATGTCCAAAGCAAAAATTATACATTAACTATTTCTGAAGCTTTTGAAATGAAACACCGTAACAAAAGCTGTAAATATATAATTATTTTAATTTTTATGTACGTAAGAAAATAATTTCTTAAAGTTATACGAAAAGAACATTAAAAAATGAAGTTGAAAAATTTTAATTTTAAAATTAAAAAAGAAATTAATTTGAATTTTCTGCTTTTTTTTTCTCTCGCTCAACTAAACAATTGCTTTGGTTCCCCTAAAGATCGATTAGGCTCTGTTAACCCTAATATAACAAAATATTTATTTAATAGATAATCGAGTTTTGCAAATTTTTCGAAATCTAGCTCTTATTATAATTCTTTAACACCTTCAAAGATTATTAACGTTGGATTTTTATCGCCGATATAGATTTTAAAAAAAGTATAAGAAATTTCTCCTTCAAAAATTCGTATTAAATATCTAGGTTATAAGCCGAATACAGAAAAACACTAATATACTTTCTAAACAGAAAAACACTTATATGCTTTCCAAACAGAAAAACACGGATATACTTTCTGCAAAGAAAGACACTGATATACTTTCTAAGCAGAAAAGCAGTGATATACTTTCGAAACAGAAAAACACTGATATACTTTCTAAGCAGAAAAACAGTGATATACTTTCTCATACAGAAAAACACTGATAGGCATACTTTCTAAACAGAAAAACACTGATATATTTTCTAAACAGAAAAACACTGATATATTTGTTTAGAATTAAAGAGAGGTTATAAAAAAAATTGTTTTTTCTTATGAGCCGAGTGTTCAATAATGGAAACATTGATTAAAAATTAGATATCTTGAACTTAAAAGGTCTCAGAAGTGTTTAAGATTTTTAAAAATTTTAATTTTGTGAAAAACATCCATATTGTAATTAAATTTATTCTGATTATAATTTGACACTAAAATTTTGTTACCTCCCCCTATATATTTCTGGAATGCAATA
>NC_092208.1:9933235-9992305 GCF_043381705.1 Parasteatoda tepidariorum | reverse complement strand
TTCAATTTTTAATAGACTTAATTATAGCCAAAATTTTAACCTTTTTAAAGAGATATCAGTTTTAGAAATTTTATCTTAAGATTTTATACTATAGCACATTTCTAATAGGTTTAATGAATTACATGTCATTTATTTGAATTCAAATTTATTTTAATGACTTAGTATTTACTAAAAAGATGTAATTTTTATTTTTTTAAAAAAATTGTTGTATGGGTTTTAATGGTTGTTTTGAATTCTTAAAATTTTGTGCATTTGCAATGCACCTAAGTTAGTAGCGAGCGAAGCAAACCATATAAGATTGCGTAGCAATTTTCGGGGGTTGGCGAGCGTTAGCATGCAGGGGTTGCAGCCCACTAGTGTTATTTAATTCTGAAAATAAATTTTCAGTTGTTGCAAGAGCAGGTTTAAACACTTTAAAACTAACCTTTAACTGTATGCAAAATAGTTCTCTTTTTTTTAAAGTAGATATTTTTAAAATTGTTGAACTTCTACAAAATAATTAATTTTGAGAGAAAGCAAAAATTGCGAATATCATCGAGATATTAATACGCATTGCAAAAAAAATTTACACTTTATATTATTTTTAAACTAACTTTGTCTGGTCGAAAAAAAGTTCTAATATTTTGTTTTTACGCAAACCTCAACCTCCTGTGACCTCATAAGAGGACGCCATATCACGGGAGAAACTTTACATCTCAAATTCTCCTACACCTCCATTACTAATTTAAAATTTAAAAGAAAGAAAAAGTGAGTTCCGGCATTCCCAGAGTAAGCTAAAGATTTTCAGTTACTGAAAAATAAAATTCAGATATCAAAATGGAAGTAAATTATCGGAAGAGAACAACTTTTCGCTTGCTTTATCCTCTCAAAATTCATTTTCACATTTTAAAAATTTCTTTTCAATATTTGAAACTTCATGTCTTACTCTATGTTTGCCTGAACTCACTTTCTCTATATTTTAAATTTTAAATTAATTGAGGTAAGAGAGAACTTTCAACGAAAAATTTCACTCGCCGTGTGGCGTGCTATCTAATAAAAAACATTGAGTTTTGAGTGTTCATTTTAAACAAACATTAGTACGGTCGATTTACATTTATAACAAAGAGCACTGCAAACTGTATATTTTTAAACTCTTCTCAATCAATATCATTTTAGATGGCTGAAATGTCAAATTTGAACAGCATTGGTTAAATCATCCCTAAAGAGCAAAAAATTGGAGGCAAAAAAACGAATATATAATTTTGTTCTACTGAACTACTCAACTAATTCATTCAAATTTTGTTATTAAAAATTACAATGCTTAAGAGAAATAAAATTAATTATTATTATGCAATTCAAACCCTTTTTGATAATTAATAAATTAAATTTATAGGGTCGGTACAAAATAAATTTAAAAAAGGGAAAAAATCTGAGAAGTGAAAATGATTTTAAAAAAATTTGAAAAATGATTAAAAAATTGGAAGAAAATCTGAATAAAGAAAAAATAATGGGAAAAATACAAAAAAAAAAAAATAATTAAAAAAATCTAAAAATCTAAAAAGTGAAAAAAATAACCAAAATAAAACATAATATCTAATAAAGGTAGGAACAACCAAATAGGTAAAACAAATGTCTTAATTTTTGACATCCCATCCCTGATTATTACTGTTCAAATTTGTTATAATCATAATATGATACTAAGTGGAACAACTTAGTATCTTACATCTGAAACTTGCTAACACGATAACATGCTATAATTCAGCCTGATCGGAAACATGATTCAATTTTGCATCTTGTTATGTTGCATCAAATTTGCACCGAATTCCGCTGGAGAACATCTTTTGAACCATTCATGTCGATAAGATTAAAAACTATTTAGGATTTGACCCCTTTTTTGAGATAAATGTATGTGAACAGTTCACTGAAAAAAATCGATGCTCACAATTCAAGAAATTAAATCAGTTTTTGGCGAAAACGTATCTTTGGAAATTCTCAAACTATTTGCCACTGTCAATTGTTTAAACTTTCATCACGGAAATTGAGCGAAATGCAACTTATAGATTATTTAATGGATCAGGAAATACAACATAGGAAAAGAGTATGAATGACCAAGATCTCTGTCATAGCATGTTGTGCTTGACAAAAAAGATATCTACAGTCTGTCTATAGAAAGAACTCCCCTCGCCATTCGTCTGGTACAGTTGCGGGGTCCATAGTTACGAGATTTGACAATTTCACGTAGGGGTGTTAGGTCAATATTTAAGAAAGGTTTTGGGTCGAGTCAGAGGAGAGGCTCCCCTTTTTGAAACGTGCTGTTTCTTGTTTCCGTTGCAGCAAACGATCTCAGATTTTGAGGCGAGGGGAGTTATTTCTATAGACAAACTATAACCACTGCACCATACGCTATTAAGAGAACACTGTAGCAAGAGAAACGTTTCATGATAAATCCTGCATCTCTGTTTCTTTTTCAAATCTAAAGCTAAGAGAAGAGTGATTCCAGGTAAACATAGAGAAAGCAATGACATTTTAAATGTTGAAAAAATGTTTTAGATGAAGTTTAAAATGCAAACAAATTATTGCAAAACAACTTGCCCACTTCAGTAGTCCTGTCTAAGTAAATCCTATGTTGGCATTTTTATATTTAGAAATTTTTTGGGCATTTAAAACTTCGTGTTTTACTCTAAACTTACCAGAAATTAATTTTTTTTTACATATTACATTTTAAATTAGCTATGTGAGTCAAGGAGAATTCGCCATAAAGAGTTTCTCCGGGGTATGGTGTCCTCTTAAACTCAAATAAAAGGTCTTGAACAACTTCCACTGAGTTATCACAGGAGCGAGAAAGTAGATTCGCCAAACATTTCAGAGCTCGCGTTTTGTTATAGCGCATAATTTTCAAAAAAGAAAAAAAAAGAAAAAAGTACAGTTAAATAATTTTTGACTCATCAAAAATAAGATTTTTATTACTAAGAGTATAAAAAGCAAATTTTAACTCGTTTAGTTTCTTTTTTTTTCCAAAAAAAAATGAATGCATTTTTTATGTACTTTAACATTAAAAAAACAACCGTTTAGACGCATAACTTTATTTTTCCTACAAAAACATGCTTAATTGTCAATATATTTTGTTCAATCATTCAGAAATTGACCTAAGGAGAGCATCCTCGAAATCACTAGTTAATCCCTCCCCTAGTCACTTTAACCGTAGTTGAAACAACCCCTCAAGCACCTAATTACCGATCCAATGGATCCCTGAAAACTAAATCTTAATTACTTTTCTGCGAAAAGGATAAAAACAAAACTCAATATATACCAGCGCCTTTTTAAACTCTACAATTCCACCCCACCCCCCTTTAACTGCGTTTAAATTAGTTATTTTGGATGGCCGCTTTTCGGAATATTCTCAATTCCTCGGCAGTTTATTTAAATTATTTCGACTGCGGACCTAATGGAACGTGTAATCTAGTTTTAAAGTAGCGTGTCGGCACCAATTATTAGTTTCATCCTCTGGCGTTAAATTATGAACCGGAGAGGAAGAAAAAGTTTTAATATCGTACATTTATTCGGAGAGAGAAAGTGGGAGGGGGATATTTACGAACGACTCGGAAGCTTGAGTTGGAGACACTAGATTCTTTTGCAGATCGTGTCATTAATGTCTAATTTTAAGTCTGGAGATTTTGTCTCAAGTGGATTAAGAAAACGTAATCTAGCCATTGTAAAAATGTCATTAATTCGCGTTTGAAATCAAAATAGTTAGAATAATTAATCCTTAAAATAATGGTGTGTGACAATATTAAATGTCAATGCAAATTTATTATAGAGATAATTCATATATTTCGAATAAAAAGGATCATTTATTAAAGGATAAAGGATTACATATAAGACACATAAGAATTATTATAAAAAGTCTTTTGTCATTATTAACTACAATTTTAAATAAAAAGTAAGTACTTTTCGCTAAAGCTATGATTTTGCAAACACAAAGTAAAAGTACTTTATAACTAAAATTAACGAATAATTTATAATTATAAAAATAATTTATACTTATTATAATAATTCATAATTATTATAATCAGTTATTTTAGTAGTTTGTAACCTTAATAATTTATAATTATTATGAAATTTTTAATTATAATAATCATTAATTATAATAATAATTTGTAATTATAATAATTTATAATTAAAATAATAATATATTAATAATAACTATGCAATCGGAATCTCCATGAATAATTATACAAAGTAAAAGAATTTTAATTAGGAATTACAGTAAAAAGTACTTTTTATGTAACCTTTTCTAAGTTTTGAATAAAACGTACTTTTTGTTAAAGCCTTTGGCCATTAATAATTTGTATTTTCGAGTGAAAAATATTTTTCGATAATAATTTTTTAGTATTAATTACGTTTTCGAATGTATAGTTTTGGCTGAAACCTTTTGTCTTGAGAAATTATAATTTTGAATAAAAGTTTTTTTGTCATTAATAATGAGGATTTTGAATAAAAAGCACTTTTTACCTAAGCCTTTCATAATTATTTCGATTGAAAGTACTTTTTGTTCGAAAATAGCATTTTGTCTTCAATTATATTTTCGAAAAAAAAACTAATTGTTTCTAATGATACATTGCTATAATAAATTTCATAACACACAGTTAAGCATCACTAGCGCCAATAACAGTTAGGCGATTTAGGCTTTCGAAATGTACCTATATCTGTTCTCCAAGAATGATTAAAAAATATATTAGATTCGTTTCTAAGAATTTTCGAGAATAACAATTAGTTAATTTTGGGGATTTAAACAAATTGAACCAACGAAAATAAATTTTCCGTTAAGAAGCTAAATTAGTGGTGAAAAGTTATTTGTATACGAGAAGAGTAAAAAATAGTCATTCTCTTCTTAACGCCAATAACGCTTAATTAATTGTGGAGATTTTAAGTCAATTGCTGCTTTTTAATACATACTAAATATACTGATATTATTACCAATATATAGGTACTGTGGTTTCTTACTGCCGAACGAAGGAGATTAGTACCAGAGGAAATTGTTGATTATGGTAATTCTTGACAATCAACATGGTTAGCCTCGAATTAATGGTTCGCCTTATGTCAAATCATATTGAATATATTTCATCCTTAATTTGGTGGGAAGAACTTCTGAAAACCCATTTAGTTTAATCTGTGGCGTTACTACCACTACTATTATTAAATATCAATTCACTAGTTGTTGAAGGTACTAGATTTTATTTATTTGCTATTTGAGTATATGTAAGTTGCAAGCTAGATTTTAATTTATTTGTTATGTAATTATATATGTAAGCTGTAAGTTCGAGTTTGTATCGTCGGTTGCTATGGAAATATTATAGAACAATTTTTTGTGTTAAAATGAAGTGTTATGTTTCTTGTTTTTTGTAAAAATGGAGTCAGAATACTTTTATTTTAGTTAAGTAGTAGTATTTAGTGGAGAACGACAGAATATTGCACTTTCTGGTAGAATCTAGTATAGAAGGCAGGCTAACTCGATTCAATCTTGGGGGTAAATTTTGATAGATGATGGTTGGCATTGTCGGAAGCTCCTTCCCCTCGTTGGTGACCCGGACGTGATATGAGCTCTCCTACCTCGACACTTACGTCTACTTCAATACATGGTTCACATTGAAAGGTTGATTTGCTATTTGTGACTGCGGCATTGCCCTCCTAGCGATGTTGCTTCTCAGTCTCAATTACACATTAAGGAATTTGCATACACTCGACTGCCAATAGTAACACAAGATGGACCATACACACGGCCGTGGACTTAATACAGCTCTCACGTCAAACACTCAAAAATCGGCGAACTTAACCTTTTGTTCACGGCTGGTATAACAGGTGGACAAGAATGGTGGTCTTCACCATTCTGAGCGCCGTAAGCAAAGGGTTAATATAGCTCTCACCACAAGCGCTCATTTTCCTGTGAACTTAATACAGCACTCCTGGTCTTTCGCAAATAGAGCAACTAGTGGTTTCCGTTGATTGAATCCTATCCCTGATAAAATACTGGTGGGGTAGTATTTTAGAGTCAACTACCACATTATTATTAAACATACATTACTACTATTATTAAACAGTAATTCAGTAGTATATAAGAGTTTTAGTTTTGTTCATGATTTCGCAGTGTTGATCAATACTAATTTATTGATTATTTGCTTTTCCGATCTGCGCGAGATACTGGTATTCAGTTTGTCCAATTAATGTTAAAGAAAATATGGTTTCTTTTATAGTTCAAAATTAACAGTCACCATCAGCTACAGGGCGATTAGATATAAAGTATGGTGATTAAGAATTTGTTAATCCCCACCTGATCTCCAAAAATGCAAACATGTGCTCTCAACTTATATCGTATTATTTATTTTACAGCAAACCTTTAGTTAATTCCCAGAACGTTATTTTATGCTGGTACAAAATTCCAGGGGAGCTGAATTTGGTTGTCAAACGAATTTAAGTTAATTTAATAATATCATTTTATTCAAGTTAATTTTTTTTAATTTATCACCGATAATATTTAAAAGTAATTGAATTAATTCAACTTTATCATTAGGATAGCAATTACTTCAGATTTATTTTGTAACGACTAAATTTTATTCTCTTAACACGCGAATAATCACGCATTTTATGTGTATTTTCTCTTTCTTTTGGTTCAAAAACTCAAGATTTATTATTTTATTTAGTTGAACAAATCTACTTGGGGAGCTTAAAAAACTTTTTTTTTCCAATTTATGAATGAACCCATTAGGCTTTATCGTTTTTTCAGAAATAATTCAGTTTAGAAACTCAAATTTCAAATTATATTAAATATCTAAATATAGTTAAGAAATTTCTAAACTAAATAATGGTTTTGAAATTTTAGTTTTTGAAAACTTAATCACATTTTGAGTAAAGGCAATCATGGCAACTGTGGGGCAACAGAAAATTTTCGGAAACAAAATTCTAGTTTCTCCCCATAGTTTCCTGTAACAAAATATTTAAATTCATTACTTTAATAGCAACAGGTTTCTTTTAACAAATGTTACTCCGGCTATGCATTTTATTTTTAAACTCATAACTAATTTAGTAAAAAAATATTGCGCTTATTTAAAAAAAATTTAAATAATAGATTTTTTTGGTCAACATAACTATGTAAGTTATGTTGACCAAAATGACTCAAATATATAAAATATATTATATATTATAATATATTATGAGTTCAAAATTACTCAATATATAAAATAAAATATTTAATTGAAATATCAAATTGATTAAATAATTTTTAAAATTGGAATTTTTAAAGAAAAACAGTTCCTTAGAGTGAAAACTGCATAATTCATTAAAAAGTTATTCTAAATGTCGAAAAATAGAGAATAAAGACAAAAAAAATATTTTACATATTTTGAATAAGCACACTTACTTTTACATGAAATCAAATGAAAAATTCCCAGCATCAGATTGGATTTCAATTCCAGCGAGTATATTTTCCTAAGGTGACAGAAATTATTTTCCTTCTTCAGTATTTGTATTAAAATCACCACCAAGGATACTAATGAATATATACTAATAAGAATACTAATAAAGATATGAATGAGTTAATTATAAAAGAATATGAAAATACTTTAAATGAATACTATGCAAAAGCGTTAAAAATGGACGCTGGTGAAAATAAAAATTCAGTCTGGAAAACAAGCAACTCAAAGTTATAGTCTGCTTTTTTTCAGTTGATCGTGTGCTGCTCTTTTAATAATGCTTAGGTTCACCTGACTTTTTGTGACTCTTGCGAATCTTTATTAAGGATTATGGTGCTGAAATTGATTTAGTCGAAAATTGTGCAGACATGGTTGTTGTTGTAGTTGTAGTTCATTTACGTCGCCCCACTTGGATCAGTCTGCGTAGGGACCGAGGGTGTGCGGTATTGGTCCTCGTTAAACTGTTCTACCGTAAAGAGCTCGACTTCTCGTGCAGGTCGTCGAGCTACCAAAGCGGGGGGTGCCATCCCCTCTGCAGAGGATCAAAGTTATGATGGCATGTCTTTGGATCATCCTCAGGGATGTTTCCCAGACCGTCGCCAATAGCCTATTGTGCGGCTCAAGTGCGTCGTGAATTAACAACTACAACTACCCAATGAATAATAAAAATATAAAATATAATCCAAAGGACGAACAATTTCAGTCGATTTTAAACGGATATAATTTAACGTTTTGTTGGTCATTCGGCAATTTTTTCAGTGTTTAATTTTCTTCCACGAAATATTTCAGATGTGATATACTTCTACTTACTATAATAATTAACTAAATTTTGATAAAATCAATCTTTTTATAAATTTATCAAAACAAAATTTACAAAATATTGGTTTTAAATTCTTACCCTGACTGCCATGTGTTAAGTTACGAGTTTGGCAAAAATTCCAAAATCTAAACCACGGGGGCTTTCAAATAAAATAGAAAACGAACATTGCAAATTATGCTTTAAGCTAGACAAGCGGCCATCTTGATACTAGAACAACCCACCAGTCCCGCAGTGGACTGATCGTTAAGACACAGTTCCCAGCAGATCACCGAAGTCAAGCATCACTGACTGCGGTCAGTGTGCGGGTGGGTGACCACTTGGATCAGTCTGCGTAGGGACCGAGGGTGTGCGGTATTGGTCCTCGTTAAACTGTGCTACTGTAAAATGCTCGACTTCGCGCGCAGGTCGTCGGGCTACCGAAGCGGGGGTGCCATCCCCTCCGCAGAGGATCAAAATTGTGATGGCATATCTTCGGATCATCCTCCGGGATGTTTCCCAGACCGTCGCCAATAGCCCAATGTGCAGCTCTAGTACGACGTAAATTAACAACAACAACAACCCACCAATCATACCCCGTTTTTAGGGCTCTATTTTTTTACAGCATTCCCACTGACTGTTAGACATGGTGCCCAATAGATCACCCAAGTCAAAGATCGCTGCCTTTGGTTAGTGAGCGGGTGTTAGACGGTTTCCATCAGCTTGCAAAAGGACAGAGGTTGCACGGTATCGGTTCTCGTTAAACTGTTCTACCGTTAAGTGTTAGACTTCGCGTGTAGGTGATAGGGCTCCCAAAGGGGGAGGGAGCCATTCTCTCCGTAAGGAATCAAAATTCTGATTACATGCCTTCGGATCATCCTCAGGGATATTTGATAGACCGTCACCAATAGCTCACTCTTGTGAGACGTCAATGAAGTACTACTAATACGACTACTTTTAACAGCAATGGGAAAAATGCCACGTTATTTTGACCCCGGTTAGATGTCGTGGTCAACGGCTGAGCGGGTACCCATTTTTCTAAAATTCAAACTACACGACCATCGATGGGGATGTTTTAGTCAATTGTTAGGATCTAACTCTCCAACTGGTCAAAGTAACTCAGACTTAAATAACGTAACAGTAATTCAGACTAAAATAATGTAATACTTGCATAGATTAAAAATAACGTAACTTAAATCAAAATAACGTAATACTTTGATCAAAATAACGTACTACTTAGATCAAAGTAACGTAATACTTAGATCAAAATAATACAAAATTAGTTTAGACCAAAATAATGTAATACTAATTTAGACCGAAAATAACGCAACTTAAATCAAAGTAGGTAGGTATGTACTGTATATATGTCTCACTAGAGCTGCGCAATGGGCTATTAGCGACGGTCTGGGAAACATCCCTGAGGATGATCCGAAGACATGTCACCGTAATTTTTTTTCCTGTGCAGAGCGGATGGCTCTTCTGCTTTGGCAAACCGACGACCTGCAAGCAAAGCAGAGCACTTTATGGTAGAACAGTTGTAAGAGGACCGATACCGTGCAACCTCGATCCCTACGCAGGCTGATCAAAGTGATCACCCACCCGCTTACTGGCCGCAGCCAGTGATGCTTGGCTTCGGTGTTCCACTGGGAACAGTATCCTTACTAAATTAAATTAACGTAACTAAATTAACTACTTCGTTACTAAATTAAATTAACGTAATATTTAAAATAACATACTACTAATTTAGATCAAAATAATGTAATACTAACTTAAACCATAATGACGTTATACTAATTTAGGTTTAAAAAAACGAAACACTCTTGCTGTGATCATTAAAATTGAAATCTCTAAGCGGTGTGACAGGAAGCTTATCACTAAATTTAGATTAAAATATTAATTAATTATGAAAAATTATTTTTTCATGGATATATCTTCGGATAAACGAATTTTATAACAGTATCCAAAAAATTTTGGATAGGCTTGTAAAATTTTCGACTTATAGCTGAAAACGCAAAATGTAAAATTAACGTTAAAGGGCTCAAACTTTCAACTCACAAAACTATTGGGACCCTATTTTCCAGATTACGGCTACCACTCCTCCTCATATATTGAGGGTCAGAAACTAGAATCCACCGGGGGGGGGGAGTGTGTTTATTCAGAGAAAGTAAGCTTTTGTGTACTCATAATTTAAAATATCGTCTCCACTATTTAATTTTATATTTTTATAACTGTCGTTGAACAGCCGACCCAGATTTTGGGCTTACGACTGTTAATGTTCAACTCCGTAGCCTTGTAATTTTGAACCAATCCAGAAGATAATGAAACTCCTAGACCATTTACTACAAGAGGAGTCTTCGGCCGGCGGGGATCGAACGCACGAACTCTTAGACATGGGCCCAGTGTCCTACCAACCAGACTACCCCGGCCTCCGAACCATGAAGATTGAAGTTTTTCTGTGTTTTCCTTTCTTTTATGCGCTCCTATATATATATTTTTTTTTTCAAAACAAAACCCTTCAAATGTGACAAAACGGTTTTTCGCAACAAAAAAAATAATAATGAATAAGTAAAAAATAAATTTTCCACGAACAAATTTAGGGCCGGTGAAATCTGAATCCCTAGAGTTATTGCGCGAAGGAAAATAGTGGCATTTTCTTCGAATTTCCACCCTTCAACTGTTTGAAATATGGTAATGGTAAGTGCTTCACTTTAACGCATTTACAACCGTTGAAGTCGCTTCAAAATGACTTTGAAACGAAAATGGCGCAAAGCAAGAATGCAGCTTCGTTTGCAGACAGAAAGAATTTAATGCGTAATCACAGCATCCGATATGACGTCGTTAGCAGTCATTAGAGGTGGCGGGAAATATTTCATTTAATTGGGTTACGGGTTTTAACCGGGAAACTAACTTTTCAGGGGGAATGAAAATAGTTACTTTGAAGTTCAATTGCTATGCGGAAGATAATTGGTTTTACGGCTTTCTTTTCGAAAATTATGATAAAAGTCAATGACGGCTAGGTTTAAAGGTTGAAGGAACCATTTTGTAAATTGGCTTTGAAGGGAATGTCTTGGTTCAAAATGATTTAGAGCTTGAAATCGCAGTAATTAAGTAATTGAAACAAAAGAATGGCATGATCTACTGATTTCTTATGTATTAATAGGATATAATTGACGCATTATTCAATAGAAAAAAGGACAATTGTATTTCTAATATTCAAGTCGTGTCTAATATGCTAGGCCGTGATGGCTCAGGGGATAGAGCGCTCGCCTTCCATGAGGTGAACCGGGTTCAAATCCAAGGGATGGCAGGTCGATACCAATTCCGCATCACCACAGTGCTGACGTAAAATATCATCGGTGGTAGATAGTTCTTGAGTTAGAGTCCCCTTGCCATCAGGCTAACCGTGGGAGGTTTTCTTTTTTTTCCCTCTCCATGTGACGCAAATGCGGGTTCATCGAAAAAGTTCTCAACTAAGGCGAATTTCTCCCAATACTTGATCCAGGAGCTCCCTTGTCTTCTGGTTCAAAAATACAAGGCTACGGGGTTGAACATTAGTAGTCGTGAACCCAAAAAATTGGGTCGACTGTTCAACGACGGTTATAAAATAAAATGTCTTCTCTAAAAAAAATTGCTTATTGTATGAAATAAGTCTACACCAGCTTTAACATTATCTTCGCTATCTTGGATTTTAGGTTATATATTTGGATTGCGTTTTTTTGGAATTTTTGTGCTAAACAAACTTTTGATGACATAGTCTTACACGACAACACAGTACATTTCAAACTAGGTGGGGAAAAAGAGGTCGCTTTATTGAATTAGTGGAAATAGCGCTTGATAAATTCAAGAACTTACGCACTTTTTTCTCAAAACTTTAGAAAAATAAAGTTATGGGAATTGCGGTTTCGGGTAAATAATAAATAATTTAAAACTACACATTTGTCAGTTTTTTTAATTCAAAAATTGAATTTCATTACAGTTTAAATTGATTAATGATTTGAATGCTAAAAAAATCCTTAAAAGTAAATCATACAAAAGCAAATGTACTTGTCAACAATCTAAAAACAGACACATGGTCTACTAATCGAGTTTCAAAAACTGCTGATTTCTAGAACAACATTTGTATAATTTTGTCAAAACAAAATGAATAGGGAATAAGTGTCCTTGTTTTCGATTTTTTTTATAACATTCGAAAGCTAATTTGCTTGTGCAATGATGAACATCTGATAAAAATTTATTTAGATTGAATTTGAAAATTAATATCTGATTTAATTGTATTCGTAGGTGAAAACTCATGTGATAAAAATTCACTGAACATCAACCGTAAAAACCATTTATTTTAAAATCTTAAATAAGCAAAATATAAATTATCGACATACTTACTCGACATTTAATAATGGTACGAGCCGTTGTTGTTGTTCATTTACGCCGCACTAGAGCTGCACAATGGGCTATTGGCGACGGTCTGGGAAACATCCCTGAGGATGATCCGAAGACATGCCATCGCAATTTTGATCCTCTGCAGAAGGGATGGCACCCCCGCTTCGGTAGCCCGACGACCTGCACGCGAAGTCGAGCACTTTACGGTAGAACAGTTTAACGAGGACCCATACTGCACACCCTCGGTCCCTACGCAGGCTGATCTAAGTGATCACCCACCCGCACACTGACCGTAGCCAGTGATGCTTGACTTCGGTGATCTGCTGGGAACCGTGTCTTAACGATCAGTCCACTTAATGGTACGAGCCATTATTATACTGAATGGTACGAGTATGGCCGTAATTACTCGTAATTACACTGAATGGTACGCGTTAGAGGCCCCATTCGAGCCATGAAAATCAAGAAGAGCGTTCGTAATCTGATTTTTAAATAGTTGCAAAATTACTTCAATACTGCATTATCTAAACTTCTGCGCTATCTGGTAAAGATTAAGAAATATTCACAGCTTTAACTAGTACTTTCTTTAAATATTTAAGCTATTTCGTCCTTCCCAAAGTGGAGATACATGCAGTTTAAAATTGATTTTATTGCAGTTAACTGTGACTCTTTTATTTTCTAAGGGCGAAAGAGTTTGAATTGAATTGAATGTAGGGTTTAATTGCACAAGGTACATAAAGAGACATACTGCGCCAAACAATCGGTTTCAAAGCGAATCGTAGTTAGGAATTAACAAAAATTAACGGAACGAACTTACGTTCGTCCTGATATTTTTTTCTTACTAGAACTTTACTCAACGTAACAAGAGTATTTGAAAGTGAATAAACTGAGATAAAATATAAATACTATAAAACAAGATGAAACAGGATCAAAACGTGAATAAAATCAGATAAAAGTGTAAATAGAATCAAACAGTTATATACAGCATAAAAACCAATTGCGTGTAGAAACGCAAAAATGTTAGGATGATGGGTGTCTCCTAGCAAATCCTCCAGAGATAAAATAACTGCCAAAAAAGGTAAGACGATAAAAGTTAAAACATGGGCAAATAGTTAAAATATGATGAATCGAAAGTAAAATATAACAAGAGTTGCACTAGGGAGTAGATTCTCCAAACAGTAAATGTAGATTTGCCAAACGAGTGTGGCCGATTTCGAGACGGGTTAGATTAACCTCTGCGTGACGTAGACCTAATGCAACTAAAGGGTTACTATCTAGCTTAACTGAGTGCAATTTGTTATTAATTTTAAGGTCCCACTGTTGTTGTCAGAGAGATGTTATAAACTGCTGAATGTAATTGTTATACGTCTGAGAAAGATACGGATACAGTTAAAACAGCGATGGCAGCCAAATCAGCCAAGTCGTTTCCTGGTATACCGACGTGACTAGGTAATTTTTGTAATCGGTAATCGGCAACTGGCAATTTTTTTAAAAATTTAGAAAATAATGGGGGGTTTTTTTTGTAATATTGATTTAAAAATTAAGAAAATGATTGAGAATTATTAGTTTTTTCATTTAGTTAAGCAAACTCCAAGTCTTGATCAAGTTTTCCCGGTCAAGCTTTTCTATTAATGATGTCACTACTTCCTTAACTTCTGTCCTTTTGTCTTTAAGCTGCGCAGGTTAGGGGGCGTTGTTTTTTATGTTTATTTTATTTTAGTTGTGCCGTGCAGTCAGTTGTGTTATCTAGTTATTGGATTTTTATTTCAAGTAAGCTTTCGCTCGTACCATTCTTATGTATTTGTCCTGTTTTTATTCTTCTGTATTTGCTTCTGTATTTTATATTCTATTCTTCTGTACTTTATACCGTATATTATGTATTCTATTCTTTTCCTGGACTTCGACAAAACCTTTGGGGAACAGAGAGGGCAATTTTAGACTTTTGTCTTGCTCTCTTAATAGAAAAAGTTTTGGTTTTATGACTTCCGGAGCTGGTACCCCCTGAAGATGTCAGCTTTGGTTGTCATATTTATCCAATTTTTTTCATTGTCTCACCTGGTATACCGACGTGACTCGGTACCCAACAGAATAATACTATTTGTTTTAGTCATCTTGGAGTTTCAGTTGGTACTATACCAAGCAACTGATGGCGTATTCTAACAGCTAAAGAGTTTGAAAGAAAAAACACCCTTTAAATTAAAATTTAACGCAGTATTCCACTCAATTTATATTTTAATTAGAACGTTTAATAAAAAAAAAAAAAGATCAGTAACACCAGCCTTGTTGAGTTGTTCATTTTCAAGTTCTTTAAACGATGCGTCACATCATAATTCTACAACCAAAATAGAGGTTACTGCCGACCACAAGTTTCAACGCTTTTCTGCAAACATGAAAAAGATATTTCAGCGCTAAAAAGAGCCCTAGGGGGTGCTCTCCGAGCTGCCATTCTCTTCCTCTTCCGTTGAAACGTATAGTCAGGAACAGATGAAAAATTCGACCCCATAGAAAAAAATAAGAATAACAGTCCTAACATAAAGAAGATGTGAACTAATACATAGGGTACATAATAGCATTCTTTCTCCCAAAACTCCCCCTACGTGCCCAGTCGGGAAAAAAACCAAAAGACAGAAAAAGAAAGCTTTTCCTATATGCCTAGAATACACGGTCCTAGAACATCTCTTTTATTTCACTTTTCTTGGTTGTGAGTTGCATACGAAATTATTCCTTTTCCCGAAAGGCCTTCATGTTGAAAGGAGAAAAGAAAGAAAGAAAAAAAATCTTTTTAGGAAGAACTTCCTAAAGATACCGAATAAATCAACTGGCTTGTTAAGGTTTTTTCTTTCCCTCTCGCCAAAAAGTGGTAAGTCAGGGTTGGAATTAATATGGGGACGCGATTCGAATACTTTTTGTGACTCATTTTTTTTTTGCTCAACTATTCCACCAATAACATAAATATCGTGCTTGGTTGCGGTTGTTGTGTATCTACCACTACAAAAATATAATTCCGAATTCACTAGTATATAAGATATGTTAACTCTATGATGGGGTACCTTTTCATAGAGGAAGATTAACGTTGTCGAAAATTACTATCCCCACATTGGTGATCCGGACGTGATGTGAACACGCCTACCTTGACAGTAACGCCCACTTCGATTTGAACACGCCTACCTCGATGGATTGTCCACATTGAACATTTGGCTTGCTACTTGTGACTGCGACATTATCCACCTCCTCGTGCTGTTGCTACTCAGTCTCGATCACACACGTCGGCTTGCATGCACTCGACTGCGAATGGCAACACAGGAGCGGCCACGACCGTGAACTAAACACAGTTCTCACGATCAGCATAAAAGTACGGTGATCTTAATGCAGCTCTCCCGACTTCTCCCAAAACAGCAATGAATACGAATCAAATAGTGGTATCCGTTCATCGAATTCTATCACAAATATAATTCTGGTGGGGGAGTACTGTAGTGTATCTACCACTACAAAAATATAATTCCAATTCACTAGTACATAAGATATCTTAGCTCAATTTTATGGAGGGGTACCTTTGCATAGATGAAGTTTGACATTGTCGATAACAACACTCCCCACACGGTAAGAGACGCGATAATTTCGAATTAAATTTTCGCAGTATCCTATTAAATTTTCATCATTTTCTTACGCGCAGCTAATCATCACCTCTTACATCAAAAAAGACCCGGGACTTATCATTAAGACACGGTTCCCAGCAGATCACCGAAGTCAAGCATCACTGGCTGCGGCCAGTGTGCGGGTGGGTGGCCACTTGGATCAGTCTGCGTAGGGACCGAGGGTAAGCGGTATTGGTCCTCGTTAAACTGTTTTACCATTTCGCGTGCAGGTCGTCGGGCTACCGAAGCGATGGTGCATCCCCTCTGCTGAGGATCAAAATTGGAATGGTACGTTTTCGGATCATCCATCGCCAATAGCCCATTATGCAGCTCTAGTGCGACGTAAACAAACTATAACAACAACTACACCAAAAAGCCTACACACGGTATTTCATAAGTAGTTTGCGCAGACTATTTCAAAAAGTGAATCAGTTGTGTGCAAGAATCCAAATTCTATTTTAAAAATAATTGAGAGAAATATATCATATATATTTGAGAATTGAATCTGTTGGTTGACAAGTGAATAAGACAAACCAATCATATTCAAAACAATTTTTCAGACATATATTTGCTACCACTTCCGTATTTTTATTAGATTTTGTATTAAATTACGTAAACTGGTTTGTTTTCATAGTGGTCTGATCAAACTACTCGTAAGAAACGGTGTGGAGGCTTTCTGTTGTAGGAGGCGTTGAATTAATAGAGAGGTTGATTTTTGGCAAGCGTTTTCAACTGAAATTTTCAACCTACTCCGTGTTGTTTAATGACTAGTTTGCAACTCAGGGTGGTTTGTATATAGACAGGTAAGCCCTGCAAACAGTCCAATTGATGTTCAGTTTTGAAAAACTTCGTAGTGTGTCTGTTTATATAATCGTGATCTTTGCGTGCTTGTTTGACCTGATCTCGTGTCATCTTGCGCATTAGGTAAAACCTTATTACCCATTGGCAAAATGGGTGTTGTTTTGGGTTTGAGGGCATGCGCACCTTATTTGGACGTCATCACACTTTTCAACTGTGTTCAAGAGTAATAATAAACAGTGCGCATGCGTTGCAATGGCGACCGCTGCTTGATAAGTTTTTTAGAATTCCTTTTTTCACTTTTAATTTTGTTATGCATTAAGTTATTGAGTTTATTTTTGAGATATGAGAACCAGAGAGATCCCATAAATACTTCTTGAGTTGTGAATAAAAGAAAATTTCATCATTTGAACGATATTTTCGTTTTTATTGTTTTAATTAAGAATCAGAAACCGAAATTCTAAGATGAAAAAAATTCAGACAACAGCCATTTTGTCAATGGGTAACCTGTGATCGCTTTTCGGCGATCAAATTTTTTTTTTACTTTTACTTACTTTGCTGTATTTTTAATGCTATCTTGGTAATGCAAGAAAAAATGAAAGTACACTTAATATATTAAAACATTTTTCTTTGTTTATTTTTGTTACGTGATGGAACAGTTCTTAACTCATCTTACGTATTAAATTTTATCTGGTCCTTTTTTATCATAAGTGCTTGATCGACCTAATGTTCAGCACTCCTAGTCCCACATTAGTTTAGGGTATCATTGGTGAGCACATCTAGGAGTCGAAACTTTGATCTAGTGAAAAAAATCAGCACTAGGGAGCTTAAATCAATCGTGACTGAAAGTCCTGTTGTGATTGCGCATAGTTTCGTAATGAAAAAGGGGTAATAACTGTGAGACTGCCTTTGTCATCTGGCTGAAGTCAAAATAACCTGTCATTCTTTCAATGACCGTTATGGCCAATGGTTTGATGCTTGGCTATGGTAGAAGAGTGTGTAATTTTCGATCAATTTACATCATTCATTGATCAGATTTTTGCTGAACGTAAATACTATATGACCCTTTGTTCTTCTTTTGTACTTCATTGACCTTATCTTTGTCCGAATTACCCAGATGGGTAGTCCGATTGCGATGGGTTTTGCTCATCTCGTCGGCATAGTCAACCTGATCTCTGCTCATCTTATACTGAATCTTTTTTCTGAATTTTTAATTAAAGCTGAGCGTCATATTAGACTGGGAAGGTATGCACAGAACATCAGCTTCTCAATTGAATATGATCATGAGAGCACAATCAAAAGGATCTCATTAATACTAGCTTTGCTGATTAATTCTGTTAATACTAGCTGATTAATTCCGTGGTAGCTCAGGGGATACAGCGTTCGCCTTCCGAAGTGGCGATCCGGGCTCGAATCCCAGCAATGGCTGGTCGATGCGATTTCCGCACCCTGCTCACATTGACCACAGTGATGACGAAAATTATCCTCAGTGGTAAACGTATCAGGGGTTATAGTCCCATTGCCGTGAGCCTAAGAGTACGAGGTTTTCGTTGCTTTCCGCTCCATGTAACGCAAATGTGGGTTAGTTCCATCAAAAATCAAAAAGTCCTCCATGAAAGAAAATTTCTCTCAATGCTTGATCTAGGAATTCAAATGTTTTCTGGATCAAAATTACAAGGTTACAGAGTTACAGTACCGTATCGCACATCGAATTTGTTGAATGTTGTAGTCCTAGCGAAAGAATCTTTCTGCATGAATATAAAATGTGTCACTTAAGAGAATTGATACATGCGGGCTTCGCTTATTTGAGATAGATTGGAAAGAACAGTTGCTAACATAAAAAAATGCCGCGTTTCAACAACTAATCAGGATCGTGATACCCACTCTACATCACTTGAGAGTATCCCTTTTTGAACACCAGAGCACTTAGAGAAATAGTACATCCTTTAAATAAAAGATCTAGTTCTCCATCAGCTGGGTTCACTTTGCAAATCGGACTTAGACCCATTCTCTGAATAAAAGTTTGGGTGGCAAAAACCAGTTACTCATTGTCATTCGAGAACTCGGTAAAATGTATCACCGTTGTTAGCTGTAATGTTGGCAAGATTCAGGCGAAAATGTATGCATTTAGTAATCGTTCACCAATGAGAAAATAATTAATGAGTAAATTTACTGTTGGATAAATGATTTGAGCTTTAGTCAGTGAAGTCCACAGTAAGAGTTGAATTAATTTTATAATATTTTTTCCGTTTATGATGCATTGGAGGGATAACATCGTGGAATTTTTATATGATTTTTGTTAGGAATCATAAGAAAATTTGGATCACTTCGCCCTCCTCTTACTAACTGCCGCGAAGTGAAGCGACAAAATGACTAGAAACTTATCTCAGAAGTAGTTTCCTTTAATCTGAATCCCATTTGTCTGAATAACTTTTTAGTTTTTACTGGGAAAAAATAGGTATTTACTTTATTTACGTCGCACTAGAGCTGCTCAATAGGCTATTGACGACGGTCTGGGAAACATCCCTAGAGGATGATCTGAAGACATGCCATTGCAATTTTGATCCTTTGTAGAGAGGATGGCTCACCTACTTTCGTAGCCCAACGACAAAATGTTATGAATTATCACTGGTATCGGTGGCTGTGCACTCTCACTAATTATTTTCAGAATAGAGTCTCGAAACTTTGGAATGATCTGTTAGCCATATTCCGGAATTAGTCGGATGAGAGCTGTATTGATAGGTTTGGCATCGGTGCGCCAATCACTGCGGATTCATACTTAAGGAGCTGAAACCTCTTTCTACTTTTTTCACATAGTCTATGAATGCGTCGTTAAACTGTTCTACCTTAAAGTGCTCGACTTCACAAGCAGGTTGTTGGACTACCGAAGCGCGGGTGCCATCCCTGCTGCAGATGATCATAATTGGAATGGTATGTCTTCGGATCATCCTCAGGGATGTTTCCCAGACAATAGCCCATTATGCAGTTCCAGTGCAAAGTAAATGAACTACAACTACAACAACTACGAATGTGTTTACTGCAATTAATTTCGGTATCTAAAATGAGCCAAAGATATCTAGAGGTAGATTGATGCAATTGTTCTTTTAAGTAAATCCCATGTTGATAGTTGAACAAGTGTCAATTAGTTGTGAAAAGGCAGCTTAGAGATTTGAAAGCTTAATTTATGCTCCTCTGCAAACCATAGTATTTTACTTAAGGTAATGTATTGCATCTTATGTAAGGTCCATTGAGGGAATTATCCAGTTTAGTTAAACCCGGTCCCAGATCACAACATCGTTGGCAAAAATGCCCATTTGACAAAGAGATGCCTCTTTTTCCATCCCAGACATAAAAAGTAAGAAGAGAGTAGGACTCAATACTGACCCCTGAGGAATTCCCTGAAAAGTACTAAAGTGTTTTAATGATACCTGTTTAATCTTTTTGAGGATAATAGTCTTAGTTTTAACTTTTTAAAGAACTCTACGATTAAAATTGTTGATTGTTTTTCATTTCATTTTTTCATCATCCACCTTCTCTAATTCGAATTTTGCCGACCTTCCCTATCATTTTTTTATTATTATTCTATCATTATTCTTATTATTCTATCATTATCGCTATCTATCGTGTAGCTATAACGCTTTTAAATTCCTTACCTGTTTCCAGTATCTTAAATGTTTGTAGCATTGATTAACATCTCTTTTTCCTGATTGATCTTTGAACGCATCAATAAATAAGAATGCCTGTTGATCTATGCATGTATTGTTTGTGAGCATCGATCAGCATCTCCTTTTCCTTATTGATCTTTTAATACCTCAATAGGGAAAAAGACATGCTGATCTGTGCTTATCTTGTTTGCGTGAATCAATCAGCAATTTATTGATCCAAAAGATCAATGGCATCCCTGCAAGTGGCGTAGTGTGGCTATCTCTATCCTGATTGATTGTTCAAAAGTGGCACTTATTTACGTTAGCAACTGTTCCTTCGATTCTATTTTGAGTAAGCCAAGCTAAACAAGCATCAATTCTCTTAAGTGGCACATTTTATATTCTGGCACAAATATTCTTTCACTATATATTTCTTACTTAACACAGACCGGCATGAAGGCATGTAGAACATAAACAAATTAATTTTTCATCCAACTTATGTGGAGAAACTCAGCTCAACTTTAACACACCATTTTACTTATAAGCGATCAACTGACGCTGACGTCATGAGTCACATGTGTGGGTATTCGTGATCTTCTTGTTCTTCTTGAAGTGCAAGAAACCAATTGCTGTTCTTTAATGATTATTAAAAGAACTTTTCAATCCATGAATATATCCAGTTTGAAAATGACTTATGCGGATCTAGTGCTCTAAATTTGAGTTGTTTTTAGGGATTTCTCACAACTAATTTATAATTTTAATTCATTTTTGTACCTAGACAGCCTGCACTAAATGACTTCGATACCAACCTCTAATCAAATAGACAAAAAACAAACAACAGTCTTTTAATTTTTTATAAAAAAAAAACTTGCTTTTTAAGAACCAAGAATATTTACTCTTCTGTCAGAACATTGTTTAATGTTTGTATACAAAACCCGGGTCGTAAAAGAAAATAAATTATTTTAAACATATTGACACTACAATAGAATAAAAACATGCATTCCGGGGTTTTGTAATAAGTAGAGTTTAATTAAAAAATATGATCAGGTTAGCAAGACGAAAATGAAAAATCAAGCCTACAATATTTACTCTTTTGCCAGAACGTTGCTTAATGTTTATATAATTAATTTAACAAAACCGGCGTCGTAAAAAAAATATTTTAAATATATTGACACTACAATAGAATAAAAACATGCACTCCGGGTTTTTGTAATAAGTAGAGTTTAATTAAAAAATATGATCAGGTTAGCGAAACGAAAATAAAAATCCTGATATAAAACCATATATATTAAACTAACGAAGCATATAAAATAATTATATATATGAAACAAAGCAAATCTTTCATTTCTTGTATGCGTTTTCAATTTCCTATTCCCGGAGCCTCTTTTATCCCACAGAGGATTCTATAATCCAGATTTTCTGATAAAAGTAAACAAAATCTCTCTCTACGCCAGTAAAATTTTGAATTCATAGTACGGAAGGAATTGCTAAGGGAAAGGGGAGGGATCGTGAGGGGGGAGAGAGAATTATTATCGGTGTTGGTATTGAGGGAAGCAGGAGGAAAGAGAATCGATGGAAGGGGAGGAGAAGAGATTTTTAGCATCCTCTTCCGCATCCTTAGCATCAGAAGGTCACCATGGTAACGGTCCGCATAAAAGAGTAGGATCAATAATGCGGCAAAATACCATTCCAAATGCGCATGCGTGGTGGGTGTTGCGGTGGTCGGGGATGATTTAGGACCTGCTCTTGCTAAATCAGACAAACTCTTGAAATTCTCCACCAAAAACAAAAGAATGAGGTAAGGAAGAAGAAAAAAAAAAGTATAGATGAGGTCGCATTTTTACACGTTTCCTTCAAAGAATTGATGCCGGAGGGATGATGATCCACCTCCTCCCCATCACTTCGTTCGGATGGAAATCTTAATCTTCTTTCGACTCTCCAGCATCCTTTTTCTCTCGTCTTTTTCTCTTCTAATAATTAACAACCCTCTACCCAATCCTCCGGGCGATTGCAGACGCAGCTTTTTTTTTAATTTGAAATTATTTTAGGAATAATGTAGACTATTAAAACACCGGCTTTTTTATTTGCAGTTTTAATAAAAAAAAAAAAAGAAGAAAACAACAAAAAAGTTGTGATTATTACGATTACTAGTTACCCATTGGTCAAATGCTACTTCTTTCTGGATTGACTCCGTTAAGCGCCGCAACATTTCACATCATTAGTTGCAAAAACTGTTATAATTGGTGTTTGTCGTCGGATTGATTTTCATATCCTACCTATGTACGTGCTTCAAGATGTCACAAAACGCTTTTCCTTCTTCAGTATTCATATTTATACTGAAATCACCGTCAAGCACGTAATTATCCGTTAATAATGAAAAAAAAATATAAAAATACTTTATATTATTATTATGTAAATATATTAAAAATGCCTGCTAGTGAAAAGAAAAAGAAAAACAGCTGCGGTCGCCATAGCAACGCATGCAATGACGACGCATGCGCACTGTATACGATGACTCTTGAACACAATTGAAAAGTGTGTGGATGCCATCAAATCCAAATCAAACCCCATTTTGCCAATGAGTAATAATGTTAGGTTAATTGGGTATACTATAGCCTACGTCACAGATCGTGTTATTCCTACTAAATTTAACTAGTAAACAGCATTTTCTGCGAACCTGATTTCTAGTAACAAGTAAAAGCATCAAACGAAGTGTCTTGTTTATAAGTCGCTACTCGCCAGGTTGGAATTGTATTAGTCTAGTTCCTTTGGAAATAATTTATATTGTTGTTTTACCGAAGTTTATGAATTTAGAAAACATATTTAAAACTCAGTTTATTAATTAAACTAAAAGGTAAATGTTATTCCTAGTAAGTGGAAGTAGTTGTGCTTTTTTCATATTATACCCAATTACTTCTATTTTGGTAAAAAATAATAAGAACATTATGCTACATTATTTCCTTAATCGCATTTCAATAAATGACAAATTGTTCGAACATGCATTTAACATTCACAGTAAATAAATCTCTCGATAGTTATTAAACTGACTTGGCCGTAAATACTTGAATTTATCTGACATACTGCAGCGGTTATCATGCCTGACAACTTAACGTTTAGAGACAAATCAAAAAAGTGAAAAATAATTTTGTCCAAATACTAACAAGGAAAAACTATGCACTATTTGGGGGAAATTTATTCCCGGATAAACCCGTTGCTAAGCAACCACGGGGAAAGTGAAAGTAGATAGGAGAAATCAAAAAAATGTATCAATCTATTTCCAGTTGCTAAGCAACAAAGCAAATTTCTATGAAAGCAATTCCTTTCCTGAGCACGTGACTTTCTTCTTAACAAAATTTCTTCTAAGCACTGCAATGTGCTTCCTTGGAAACAACGAAAATTGTTTTGCATTTTCAAAAAAAAAAAAAAAAAAAAAAAAAAAAAAAAAAAAAAAAAAAAAAAAAGAAAGAAAGAAAGAAAGTAAGAGAAGAACGTCAATGAAGTCATGTCATGAATTGGTATAAAAGATTTTAATCAAAATCAAAAATAGTTGAATGAGATAAATAAAATAAGTTTATGCTAGTGCGCAGTTGAAAAAGACGGTACAAAATTATAGTATCATAACGGTTGTCTATTCCCTCATTTTAAGTTAATTTTAAGTAAGCACTTAAACAGTGTTTTGCATTTTAACGAGACTGTATAATAAACACAAGTAAAATACTAAAATCGGTTAATATAACAAATCTATTTCTGAATTCACAGCTTAACTTTTAAAAACTTAATAAAAATGACCATTTAATAGACAAAGAGGCATCACACCCTGCGCGTTCCAACCCCCATGATTGCTTTACAAGCCTCATCATTTTTCTTTCAAAATGTCGACATTTTTTAAAGAAACTAAGAACATTTTGTTAATTAATTATGTACAAGCAAACATTTTGTTAATATGATCGTAATATACTGAATGACTACCTGGATTTAAAATACAATCTATTGCACTTGGGAAAAAAATTAAACTTGGAAAATTGAATGTATGACTCAATTAGAAAAAATCAATGAGAAGTAATTTTAAGAGAAAAGTAAGGACTGAACACTAAAGCTGAACATCCAATCGAAACATCTGCTCCTTCTAAGTGGAGTAAACAGAGAAGGGTACAGTAAGCCTTGGCCCTCCATGGGCTGTTGCGTCACTGCGTTTAGTTTACTCGTTAGCGATACATATTAAAGACAATTCAAATAGGAGGTGGCCTTTATTTCTCTTGAATTAAGTTTGTTATAATTTTCAAAATTGTAATATAAATCTTACCAACATCTAATCTCTCTCTCTCACACGTCCCACAGTGTCCATCGTAAAGACAAGGTTTCCAGTAGAACACCGAAGTCAAGCATCACTGACTGCGATCAGTAAACGGGAGGGTTAACACTTTGGTCAGCCTGAGTAGGGACCGAGGGTGAGCTTTATCAATCCTCGTTAAACTCTTCTACCGTAAAGTGCTCGATTTCGCATGTAGGTCATCGGGCAACCAAAGCAGAGGAGCCATTCCCTCTTCAAAGGATCGAAATTCCGATGGCATGTCTTCAGGGATGTTTAATAGATCGTCGTCAATAGCCCATTGTACAGCGCTAGTGCGACGTGAATAGAATACCTACCTACCTCTCTGATAGACATTTATTTATTTATACTTGTTATTTCCAACATCAACTTAATTGCCAACATTTTAGCAACAATGGATAAATAGTAATTATTTAAAACATAAAAGGGAGAAAACAAATCATGAAAAATCGCTTAGAAATGCAGTAACTTTCGAACAAATTAGAATTTTGATTTCGTGTTAGTCTATAGACAAATAAAGCCCTTTCAGCAGGTCATATTTAAACTCTATAATTGTTTTCTTGAAAGCTGCTGAGTGCAGGGCATTTTTTACTACACGTTTAACAATTAGTAATTCTGAAACTAATTATCGAATGTTAATTTTTTTTTATCCCATTCTACTTCTTTTACATATTTCTAAACACCTTCGCAATTTCAAATTTCTAAGTCCTATAGTTTTTATTCAACTGTACTCCCTTTACATTTTTTCTGCACAGCTTCGCAATTTCAAGTTTCAAAGTCCTATAGTTTTTGCAAAGTAAAACAAAATGTAACTTTAAGTTGAACTCCAAATACGGTAGTGACTTTACGGTTTTTCAAAGTAAAGAGATCGAAAGCGAAAGAAAGTGAATGTGATAGAAATTTCAGACAATCCATTGACCAACAATGCGACCTTTTTTTTAAAGATTAACTTTGATGAAAAAATACATCATTTTTACTAATTAAGGAAAAAACACGTAAGCTGCAAATAAGGTAAAGCTATCTTTGTACTAGAGTATAATAACATTAATTATGTATGCCGGTAGTAATAATGATATATGATTATGGTAACGAAACGTTACCTTTTTATGAATACATTTGACATTATTATATTAATATTTAAACAACGTTTCCTATTTTTACTTGGTTATATTACTCAAACTAAATGAACTTAAACGCATCGTAAAATTTTCGCACAGTTCCCACTAAGCGGTCCCAGGTCTTTTAAAAGTTAGCTCAAAAACTTTTTCTTTACTTTTAATGATAACGTTTGGTGTTTTTGTGGCATCCTTCGTCTTTTTAATCGTTCAACTTACTCCTCAATTTCTGCAACTGCACATAACCAACTGGATCTCTATGTAGCCACATGATTTGGTTTCATATTTGTTCTGGCGTGCGCTCATGTTTTGAGATATGTCCATAAATATGTCCATGTTTTTAGATACGTCCGTTTTCCTGTCCATAAAGATGAAATTTCGTCCAAATGTTACACCGAGAGCAGCGACGGCTCTGGGGATAGAGCGTTCACCTACCAATGAGGTGAAGCGAGTTTAAATCCCATCGATGACTGGTTGATGCGAATCCACATCTGGCTTGCACCGACCACAGTGCTGAGGTGAAATATGGTCAGTGGTAGACGAATCATGAGTTACAGTCCCTGTGCCGTCAGGCAGGAAGAAATTTTGGCTTTCATTTCCATTAAATACAAACGTGGATTAGTTCCATCAAAAAGTCTTCCACGAAGGCAAATTACTCCCAATTCTTCAGTCAGGAGTTCCCTAGTCTACTGGATTGGATTCAAAGTTACAAGGCTGTGGAGTTGAACATTAGAAGTCGTAAACCCGAAAATTGGGTCTGCTGTTCAACGACGGTTATAAAATAAAATAAAAAAATATGCTCTACCGAAAAGTCTCACATAGTGAGCAAGGATCGTGTTCCTGTACCACTGATCTGTCAGAATACCTCTATCGAACACTTGAAGGTCGGTATTCACGTCTATTATGATGCCTGCCGAGAGCGCCTAGACTATAATGGCCCTTTTCGACAATATTAGAGGGCCGATATCGACTCGCGGGTTCTACCCAGATGAAAAAACGTTGCGAGTCGTTGTCCAGCAGACTCCTGCTAGCGCCATCAAGTTTGGAATTAAAAAATCAACTCTTGACCACTTAGTATAGAAGTGGAGAGATGGAAAAAGCACCCACGATCTTTCAAGTCCAGAAGCCCCAAGAAAAACTACTCGACGTCATGACGTATTAACCCAAAGAAAGTCGATTACTGACCCAAACAAGAGAGCTAATCAAGTATGCAAGAAGATGGACTTACAGTGAGTAAATGTCCTGTCATCCGGACAAAGAGTAGGATTATCCAATTGTAGTTTACAAAGGAGCACGAAGCAGGGCAAATAAAGATATAAAGAAAGTCATTTCGAGTCATGAATCTAATTTAAATTAGTTTAGAAGCCGACGTTTTATTCGTCGTCCTGTGGTGGCATGTTATTGTGCTCGTCTGCGCATGACCACTGAATAGTTTAAGTAAGTATGACCACGCATAATCATGAAGTGCGCTGATCCCGAGTTGAGACAGTGTATAGATAATGAAGTAGAAACTGGTCTTGATTTGAAATTCATGTCTTTTCCTGCTTTTGATTTCAAGTAGATTTGGGGTACTAAAAACAACTCTCTAAGGACCTTTATTACTCTATCATTCAGAAAAGCCGTCTTCAATTCTACGCACAACATATCGCACCCGTGTGCTAAAACCACGTTAAAGCTGCTAAAGGAAAGCTTTGTTCAACCATCCATGCAAAAGGATTGCGCACTGTGGATTAAACAAGATATTCAGTGTCAGAAGAACAAGGAGAATCGACTCGTGAAATCACCTCTAGGTTAGTTTCAGTTCTCTGACTGGTTCTCCCATGTTCACATTGATGTAGTTGGGCAGTTAAATCCGTCTAAGGACAATCTGTATCTACTAAGCACGATATGCAAGATGGCCAGATATAATCCAAATAGAAAATCAACATGCTTAGACTGTTGCATTTGCTCTCATCAGCCAATGGGCTTCAAGATTAGGCGGTCCCGATGTGCTGACGACCGATCGAGGGAGTAAATTCGAGTCAACCTAATTCCGAACATTTTCTGAACAATTTGGAGTGAATAAAACTCGTACAACTTCTTTCCACCCCTAAACAAATGGTATGGTGGAGAGGTGACACCAAGTTTTGAAGTCTGCTCTGATGACAGTAGATCCAATACACTAGTCTGAGGAGTCACCGATGGTCGTGCTTTCTCTTCGTTCTGCCATACGCAGGACCTGATTATACCCTAGGCACAATAGTCATGGGCCTAGGGCCCACAATTTCTAAGGGGCCTCAAAAATTAGTAAAAAGTCCAATGTAATGTGGGCTAGTTATGTGTTTGTTTAAGTACTGAATAAAAAATAACTTCAGCTTACAATAAAAAAAAATTCAGCTAATCAGTGACTTTCAGCAAAAATCACTGATTTCAATTGTTTGTGGTCACCAAACTATTTTTATTTTGACATAACATTGTTATGTTGTTTTATATTTTGCTTGAATTTATAGATACGTGAACTTTATCTTTGAAAAACAATCTTCAATTATCTGCCTTCAGAATGTTGTAGAATGCTTCTCTTGAATCATGCAGTTCAATAGACTCTTTTTCATTGTTAGGACTACTCTTCAGTAATTTAATTTCAAAATATTTTGTAAGGGGCCCAGAAAATTTGGTGGGCCTTGGGTTTGAATTTGTCTTGATCGGTCCCTAGCCATACGGGAAGATTTGCACACTTCTTTATCGCTGCTAGTCTATTGTACTTCCTTAAAGCTGCTAGGAGAACTCTTCCAAGGAGATAGAACTCCGAAAGTTTCCTAACCTGAGTTCGTTTGTCTTCTGTGAACTCATATGGCATCACTGAGACCAACTCCAGCTACAGATCATCGCAAATGTTTGTTCAGAAAGACTTAAAAACTTGTAGTCACATGCTTTTTGACAACTTATCGAGTAAAACAGCCCTTTGAATCACCTTATCATCGACCATTTTCGGTTGTGACGCGAACTGATAAAGAGTTTACGATCTTGCTGTGCAGTAGCAAAGAGACTACAGATTCTGTTGACAGGGTCAAATTTGAATACATACTGTCGAAAGAATCATGAGATGCTCCCACTCCATCACAGAAAATTCTTACTAGATCTGGTGGAATATCGAAACCACCGGTAACCCAGAAAGCATGTAAACTTGCGGCAACCTTGTGTCGGAAACTTGCGGCAACCTTGAGTCGGAAACTTGCGGCAACCTCGTGTCGGAATTTTCTCAACGAATTTTCTTACGAAAATGTTGGTACTAAAAACCTTTTTTCAATGAAGCAAAAATATTGCAGTTTCAAGCCTTTCATCCTAAAAGGGTTAAGAAATTAATTTTAAAGCTTTTTTAAAAAGTATTGTCACTTAGGTGAAATGGTCACTTAAGTCCATATTGACGTTTTAGCTGACGTCCCGCTAGCGATAGGATCAAATTGCATTGACCATTAAAAATTTCATGACAAGGTGGATTTTAGCTGAGCATGCAAGACTTTGCAAAAAGAAACCTTATAATGACCTAGATTTACGATTATTTTCGCTTTGAGACTAGTTTCATTAAAGGATTTTTTTCACACTTGAAAACCCTAAGTCAATCACGATTTAAGGTTTTTATATAGAAGGTTGTTTGCCAAGGCTTTGGGTAATGTACGTAGAAGAGAGCAGATTGTCACACATTTCGTTTTAAGGTTTGCACGTAAACCGCATAAAAAATCCTTTTAGGTTTTCTTTTTTATTACGATAGTACATAGCCTATTGTCCTAAAGACACCAGAATGGATTCCTGGTTGGAACGGCCAACAGTAAAACACGGAAACTGAACAGAAATGGTCTGGGAAGCTTTTCATCATAATAGGTTCGATGGGACTATGAATTAATATTCTTATAAAAGCATTTTAGAAATTCACGGGCTGCCTTATGCTTGTAAAAACATGTATCCTCATAGTATTTCAGTTGGATAATGATCTTAGGCACACCTCTAAAACAGTGACAACTTGATTTACAGCTAAAAAAATTAAAACTTTGAACTGGTGGTGTCAATCACCTGACCAGAATTACAATAGAGCACCTTTGGAAATTCGACGGAACAAAGTCCGGAGCAGTAAAGATTCTTCAAAGGCTTTCAGCCGGAATCATAGAAATTACCATAGATATACCACCATAGATATACCACCATAGGTATACCGCCAGGGATCATAGATATACTTTCTCTATGGCCGGAATGGGTGGAAAGTCAACTCTCTTAACTGATGGTGAGCAGCAGTCATCATAATAAAAAAATATGTAGCGAAGTATTAAAAATTTTCTTACCTGAAAATGATTAATTTTAATAAGTTTGGGAACACTGAATCTTCTCAAAACTTTTGATTTTAATTTGAAAAAAATAAGACCAACAAATATTTTGGAAGATGGTATCAATAGACTTAACTTAAAATTCAAACATAATTTTCACCTTTCATCCATCGAAAAACGTTTTTTTTTCCAACCACAAATCGCTCAATTGTCACTGCAAGAGTTAGAAAATTTGAAATGAAAAATCTTCGGTTTTAATATAGCCTAGTCCATTTAAATTTTCACAATCTCGTTATTTATATACAATATAATTTTAAATAATTAATTATAAATATTATTATACAAAGTGTGCTATAGTTACCAACCTGAATATGTATTTTCAGTTGTTGTTGTTGCCGTATGACATTAAGGCAAAAGTGTGTGCTTCTTGTTTTCCAGTGGTGCCATCTGTGGCCAAGAATTCGACTTCTGCCACACACACATACGTCACAGCCCGTTTATTAGGGAGGACACATTCACACTCCATCCATCCGAAGACCGTAAGTATACTTGAGCCAGAGCATGATCACTCTCCGATCCAGTACCCCCAGAGTTATTGATTTATTATGAGAATTTCGAAGGACCTTGTGACCCCGACGGATTTAGATGTACCAGTAACTATTTTGTACACGGCGGATCTTCAATCGGTGGGGGTCGAACTCCCAATCTCATGGACATGGGCCTGATGCCCTACCATCCAGGATATCCCGGCCTGGTGTTTTAGTGTCCTTGTAAAAAGTAAAGAGAAAAGAAAACACTCATTGGGGATAGTATACTAATATTTAACTGAACAAAAAATAAAATATTATTCAAACTTTGGTGAATCGCTATTGAGTTAGGAGAGATTAAAAACTTTCAAAACACATTGGTTGTTGTTGTTACTTTACGTCGCACTAGAGCTGCACAATGGGCTATTGGCCCGCAGGATGATCCGAAGACATGCCATCACAATTTTGATCCTCTGCGGAAGGGATAAAATTGAGTCGCGCGAAGTCGAGCAATTTACGGTAGCACAGTTTAACGAGGAACCCCACTTCGGTAGCCCGACGACCTGCGCGCGAAGTCGAGCACTTTACGGTAGCACAGTTTAACGAGGACCAATACCGCACACCCTCGGTCCCTACGCAGACTGATCCAAGTGGTCATCCACCCGCACACTGACCGTAGCCAGTGATGCTTGACTTCGGTGATCTGCTGGGAACCGTGTCTTAACGATCAGTCCACTGCGGGACAAAACACATTGGACCGGAAAGCTTTTGTAATCCAGGTTTTACTTCTTTTTTGGCGAGGATTTATAAAATATATATAAAGGACAGCGAATATAAAAGACCCAGTATGAGTTAACCAAGATGAGTTCGTAAATAAAAATTATAGAAAGGGCAAAAGAAAATAGGCTAACTTTTCAGTGAGTCGACTTTTTGGATCAAATGTCACTGTCTAGATTTGAGTTCTGTTTTGGGATAAAACGTCACTGCACTTGATTATTGTGAAATCATTTTTGTCCTTCGAAGAACAAAAATGATTCGATGATTAAAAATGATTCGTCAAAAATGAATAGATAATTATATATCACAAGAGTCAGAAGCGTTAACGGCAAAAAAGAAATCGCTGGGACAAAATAAAACAATGATATAAACAAATCTGCTTCTTGAAAAAAAGAGACAAAACAAAAACTCCCTAGGGTGCGACAGGGTAGTAGACTCTGCATATATGGATGGTATTTTCTACCCTAGGTGGCTCTGCAATCTCTTGACTACCTACACGTCCAGGTTACTGTTTTTGGTGTATTTTGAAACCAGTTGGCTCACAACGTAATCATTGTGTTTTGAGACTCTCATGAGTAATATTTCTTGTATTATTATTTCTGTTAAAAAAAAATAAAAATAAAAAGAATCGTAATAAGAATCGTCATTTGAAGGCCTGTTATTTCAAGACGTAAGAATTGTCATTTGAAAAAAAAATCGCTATAAAACACTTCCTACCTTGTTAACAATATGCCAACTTCAAAAGTTTAAGCCTAAATGATAATTTGTAAAAAGAACTTAATCTCGCTGTTCGAACAATATGCTAACACTAACATATGATGGTGCTCGGCTAGCACCAAGAACAAACAAATAAACAGAAACCAAATCAGGAATGCCAAAGCAAGCGAGTTCTTTCTAAATCTAGAAACCATGTCACCTTTTTTACCGATACATCTCTAATTAACTAAGGCAAATTTTCACTTAAAACTCACCAGAATTACTTATTATCATTAATATCTTATAAAATACAGCAGATTTGAGCTCAAAAATTAGATACTTTATTTCTTTTATTAAAGACAAAATTATCTGCTTCAAAATATGGCCTCACAGAATAAGCTGTAGTAAGCAGCTGTATACTTTCTAACCGGAAGTAAAGCAGATCAAGAGCTCGAGATTGTTGTTGTTTACATTCATATTGAAAACACCATCCATATATTAAAAAAAATAAGACACTTAAAAAGAAATCTGTAAAAAGGGAAAAAGTTTTTATAACTATTGTTACTTATTTATTTTTATATATATAATTTATTTAAGCATACTTCTTTATTGTAACTTTGCAGATGAAATTTCGAATATTAGAACGAAACTTAATGTATTAGTATTTATTTTTCCCATAGATACAAGCAGAACTTAGGGAGCATTCTCCTTACATGCGATTCACGCAAGTTTAGGGTAATCGGATGCAATAATGCAATAAAAAAAATAAAAAAAAATTTTTGTTTTACTGTGGCAGATCGTAACAGACGATTCCCAGTAGATCACCGAAGTCAAGTATCACTGATAGCGGTCAGTGAGTGGATGGGTGGCCAAGAAGCCTGCGAAGGAACCAAGATTGCGTGGTATCGGTACTTGTTAAAAGAGCTCAATTCTCACGCTGGTCGT
The DNA here is from genome assembly GCF_043381705.1 of Parasteatoda tepidariorum. Classification (NCBI taxonomy): domain Eukaryota; kingdom Metazoa; phylum Arthropoda; class Arachnida; order Araneae; family Theridiidae; genus Parasteatoda; species Parasteatoda tepidariorum. The sequence goes on along the minus strand of NC_092208.1, from coordinate 9,958,928 downwards.
CGAGCTATCAAAAGCGGTGGAGCCGTATCCCCTCTGTAGAGAAACAAATTTGTACTGGATTCTTCCTCTGGACCATCACCAATGGACCATTCTGCATTTCTAGCGTAAAGCGACCTTAAAATACCAATATTTCTTACTTTTTTATTCTTTTTTTTATTAGTAGAAAATAGAAGAAAATTTATAAATTAAAAAAAAACTTAATTAAACACTTCCAAATTACTTCAACACAATTAACTACCTTCTTTTCTCGATAAAATCAGCTCGCTTAAACAAAATAGTCATAATTAATTTTTGCCGACATTGCTTAGTCATCTATATAATATAAAAAGCTTGTGCTAAAAGCGATGTTAGCTGATATTTCAGTTTTCTTTTTAAACAAAATTAAAGAAAAATAAAAGTATAAAAAAATTAATTCATAAGAAAATTTTTTAACTTATACCAGATATCAGCATGAAGTTTTAACATTTTTTTAAGAAATTTCTAACACTTATTTAGAATGACTATGTTTTTTGGTTTTTTAAGGAACTGTTAAAATTTGTAGTGTCGCCATCTACTGAGTTATAAGATAACAAATATAAGTGTTTTAAAGTGTAAGACTTCCTGAACTTTTTAAAAAAATACATCATAAAAAATATTTTTAAGCTTAATCCAAAGGAACAAAGATCCAAATGTTTTGTAGTTTACAAAGAATTCTATAACTGCATAATTTTGTTTTTGATTTCAAATGCATTAATTTGAAATAAATATATATATTTCTTAATTTAATGCTTAGTATTATTTAATAGCAAGATTACAACTAAAATGCTTTTTGCATCTAATGATATAATTAATAAATAATTCAAGATCATTTTACTAAGCTAGAATGATTTCATTTTTAAATTTTGTCCAAGCGCAACATACACATGAATTGTAAAGGTAGATAAACACTGTATCAAAAATCTAATAAAAAGTAAATTTAGATAATCATTAAAAAGACAATCACTTATTTTAACAGTTTTTTGCTTAGTATTATTAAGATAGTTAGAATTTTTATACAGATTTAAAACATATGTTTTCTTAATTTAATTAGTCTTAAAAATCGCCTCTAATAAACACACACATAACCTTTAAGAATGTACATGTATTTCGAATTTTTATTTAGTTTTAAAACATTCATTTTCTTAATTTAATTAGACTTAAAAATCTCCTCTAATGAACACACACACAACCTTTAAGAATATACATGTATTTAGAATTTATATATATATATTTAAAACATTCATTTTCTTAATTTAATTAGACTTAAATCGAAACTTTTATTTAATATTGAATAAAAATATATTTTTATTTTTTAAATCAATAAATTTAAATTATATGAATCTTTGCTATGACAGGAAAACTATTGACTTAGTTAAAATTATCTTTGTACTTCTTTAAGCAATAATATAAAAATCTTTTGAACAAAAGTAAAATTATTTCATCTTTTTGACTTATAATGCACAAAAAGATTCATAAGCATTTTTTGATGAGATTTTCAGTAAACACTTATGAAGTATTCGTGATCGCAACGCTTGATTACGACCCCTGGCGGGGAGGATATTCTCAGGCTTTTATTTATTAAGTTTTCATATAGTTCTATCAGAATTATTGGCATTCTTTTTTTCAGCAGCAAATAAGAAGCAAAATTTCCCTAAAGAAAATGCAGAAGACCCGGAACAGAGGTAAATCATTTGGAAACAGAAAGCACCCAATATTTGAAGAATAATTTCTCAATAATTTTTTCCTTTACATTATCAACAAACTTGCAACCGACAACTTCCGATTTCGGGATCACATACTGTTAAAGACGTGTGTATTAGGGTAAAATACATTTGTCTTGTCTTTAATTCATTATAAATTAAAGGGAAGTTATTTAATTCCATATTGCTTACTTCATTTCAATGAATAAATGTGATTTCAGAATGTTTAGAACTGTAATAGTCATAGAATATTCTTCTTCTTCTGTATAGAATAGTATATATTTCTGTATCTACGTAATACGGAAAACAACAATAAGGAATCATCGGAATTACTTGAAATAGTATCATTTGCGTTGATTATTAATACATTTTTATCGTTTTTTTGGTAAATATTTTTTCATTTCAATGCTTAGTTTCAACTAGAATTCAGCTTTTTTGTTTTTAAGTTAAATAAGCTTATTGCTTTTAAATTATTGAAGTTCATCTCGAGATCTTTATTGAGTGGTATTCAATCTTAGAGTATTGAAGAGATAATCTATGTATATATTATTTGAGAATAAAATTTTCAAACAAAGAACATTTCATTTTGGAATTCTTTGGATTTATAAAATAGGTAAGTGTTATGATTTTTATAATAATAAATTTACTTGTAAATAATTTTTGTTCTGATGATAGTTCTCTACAAAATAATCTATAAAGTCTTTTGTAGAGTCTTACAAGCAACTATAATTTCCATGTGAATATCATTAAGGTCCACCCATATTCCATGCATTTGGTCCAAAAAAACATCTAATTTTGCTCTTTCAACTTCCCCAGAAACAAATTTTGGTTTCAGAATATTGTCAATATATGGGTTCAATTCAATAGGATAATTGAAAATACTACATCTTTTCTTAAAAGTTGCCATTATAATTTACAGTATACAAAATTTAAGATTAAATACCTATCGATGAACAGAGTAAAGAACAAAGACAACATTAACTAGAAAGATATTAAATAATTTTGCTAGCTCGATTAATAATAAAATCGAAAACTCGATTATAAACAATAGCTCAGTGTTTACAGTGTCTCGAAGGACCAAAAAATGAAATGAACATTAATAAACATATTAAATAACAGTAAATCATAAAAAATTCAAGAAACAAACACAATGTGGGAAAACGAAACAATAACAACTTAGCACAACAAATGAAATATCAAAATCTTACAGAATTTTATTTATAATTTCCTTTATTGATTATAAGAGCATGATTTATTGAACAATATTATGATTCTATTCTTCTTTGAATAATAATGAAGTAATTAAATTTTCCTAGGCTTTCATGTAACATGACTCATCTGCATAGCTGCAAGAAAAACTCGAGTAGATTTTACGAAAAATCAGTTTTATGATAATTGTCGCGAAATATACTAAATCTTTTACACATAGGGAAGTTAAAGAACTTTCATAGTCATCAAAATAGAAAAACTGCAGTATTTTCCAGTAATGATTAACATTAAATGAACTTTAAATGTTATGTATTATGTGTACTCATAATTTTGAATAGCAATAGGCATTTTATTCATCAAAGAAATTTAAGATTTTTTTTAAAAATTAATTTAAAAAGGGAGTTCTGAATAAAAATAAACAACATTTTAGAACAAAAAAGTTTTAAACTGATTTTCATAAATGGCTCCCTTCACTATGTATTCCTAGCACTTATTTAAATATTCAAACAAGCAATAATCTGTGCAAAAATTCTATTTCAATAGGGATTTTTTAAGGAAACTTACTCAATTTTAGGCAATTTTCTAAAATGAACAAAAACTAGGAAAATTTTTATTATACTGGTAGATTAGGAGAAACTGGCAAAATCCAGTAGAGTTGGCAGCTAGGCATCTTCGGTTGTTCAACGATGGTTATAAAAAACAAATATATAACTAAACACACTTTTCTGTGCGTTGATGCCTTAACGAGTCACTTAAGACACTGCATTCGTAGACAAAAAATATAGTATGCTGCTTTAGTACGCTCAACCACCCCTGTATGTTTGTCCCATGATCATAGAACCACCCTGTTTTAAATTTCTAAGAAACATAGGATGCTTAAATAAATTTAGGATCTATCGGAGGACATCTTCTCCTGTGGTTATATTGATCGCAATATTCCCCCTTCCAGTTCCAGTATTGATGCCAAAATTAAAAGAATTAAACAGTAAAAAAATTATGGCCTATTTGCTGTACACGCAACAGAGATTAATTTAAAAGCAGTGTATAATGTTTAATTTTGTATAGAGAAACTAAATTGAAATATTAAGAGTACTAAAAAATGCATCACGAAGATCTGTTGTATTTAGAAAAATTCCTCGATGGAACAATTAAAAGTGTAAATATAGTGCTTGAAGTATGTAAGTAGCACATATATTGTACTTTTATACAGTTTTATTTTAATCATAGTTTAAAATTTAAATATTAATATTATTTCTTATTATGTCATTATTTGACCATCACATTAGCATAGTTAAAACAGTTTACAACATTAGATTTTGCAATTAACATCTCTTTCTAGATAGCGGACAGTTTTTTCAGTCCCAAGGATGTCTGCTTGTCTGAAGTTTTTCTGTAATAATAAATGTCGAATAAAAATAAAAAGAATAACTTTTAAAGAACATATTTTTATTATGATTAACATAAAGGAAATTATAAAAAACAGTATCACACTTCACAAACGGATAATTACATATCGTAAGCAAAACAACGAAACTTCGGCTTGATCCAGGACTGTCCGAGAGCTCAGAATTTCCGATTTACCTGATTGAACAGCCTGTCCTTGATTATCTGAGACATCAGTCCATGTATTACTTCAATTGTTATTTTGCAACTGTCCTTTGTAGCTTTGGCCAGTTTGTCTTCAGTCTTTTTCTCATGTGGGTCCATACCTAGCACAAAACCACACCTTCCAAGCTGTGTTTCAGACTGTTCCAGTTTATCTGAGAGATCAAATACTTGACCAGTAGTATAATCTGCATTCTAAAAATTCATAAAAAATTTGAATCAATATCTTGGCTTCAAAATATATAGATTGTTACCATGAATGATCAAAATCAATAGAATGTCGACTTTCACTTTTGAATGTCAACAATCACATTGTCGTTTAGATGACTGTGCGAAATATTTGTTTTATCTGATTAGATACTAATTCATTGGTTGATATTATTATATTTATTCGATATTTTAATATCTGCAGAGGATAGATTAGGAGAAACATCAGTCTTCGGAGTACTGATTAAATGTATACTGGGCAGTGGCACTTGACCTTTAAAAAACATTGTTGTAGGGCATACCAGACACACTGAACCTTAAAAATACATCAGTGTAGGGTATACCAGGCAAAGACACTTAACTAGATCTAGTATATATTTTGAATATTTACCAAAGTGACTATGTGATTGTCAATATTCACCAGTAGAAGTCAACAACCACCAATTTCGGTCATTCACAGTATAGTCTTCAAACTATGGATTTAGTATTGAAATAATTCAGGACCAAATCCTGCCATTTGAGGGTATCTACAACTCTCATTGGAGGGGGAATATTAATAACATTTCAAATTTTCAGAATAAAACTGATGACAGACTCTGCAGAATCTATCAAAACATTTAAAATACAAGGTCGTCTCCAAACAGAATTTCTTGGTTTCAAAATACAGATTTTCTGAATGAAAATGTCTCAGGCAATTTTTGCAACTTTTGGCAATTACTACATCAGGGCTCAAATTCTACTGTCAGAACTGTCATTAGGGAGGGAATGTAAAAAAACGTTTTAAATTTTCAGAATCCCTGTGGCAGAATCACAGCAACACGGCAGCATTGTGGCACAAAGTTACAGAGTTCTTGCAGAAAGATTTTCTTTTGAAAAGTAAAAAATTTTACCTTTCTTTTCAACAGAAATTTACACGTAACATTTGAATCATGCATTTAGATAAGCACTTTTTGACGCGATCAATTTACTCCGATAGCGTCATAAATCGATATAATGTTTTGATTGTATTTTCTGCAGTTATTGATATTGATTTTCACATGGTTTTTCAATATCATGACATATTTCAAACTATATAGAAAATATGAATTGTGCATTTGAGAATATACTTTTTAAGGCAGTAGTTCTATTGAATTTTTGGCAGTTATTGTAATTGATTTCTCCATAAATTTTAAATCCAATATTTTTATACTATGACAACAACCTAATCTCGAAACGAAACACTCATTTGAGCAGTCTGATTCACGTGATTTTATTGTAGATCTTTTTTTGGCAATTACTACAACGGATGTCATGTTTTTTTTATTATTTTTTACTGCGGTGATTATTTACAAAATGCGAAGAAGGAAATAATTTGTGCATTTGCAATATGCGAGAATATCACCCACAATATTAGAATAAAAAATTATTAAATCTTCAATTACAAACAATTATACATTATTTTAGTAAACACAGCGCTTTTGTTATTTTAAATGAGTAACATAGATGTTTGTTATTATTAAAAGTACTTTGCAGAAAGATATTAGCCCTAGAGAGTTTTGTCGCAGATAACTCGAAAAAATTCTGCCACAGGGTACAGAATGAATCTGATGACAGGCATCTGCTTAACTCAGCAGAATCTATCAAAAGTTTGAGCATGTGAATTGGGTTTAAATTCAACTATTCGAGGAGATCTACTACTCCTATTAATACAGATGACAGGCATTTAAACTTATTTGCAGAGTCTTTCAAAGCATGTAAAATACAAGGTTACCCTCAAATTAAAATAGTAATATATTGTGATCATCAATCAATATTTCTAAGAAATATTGCCTGCTATTCAAATTTCAGTAATTATTTCAATCTAAATATAAAATAATAGAAATGTATAATAAACAGATATAAATGGTGTTTATCAATTAAAATAGAATGGAATATTTAAAATAGGTTAGACTAGTGAAATATTTTAAAACTTCTAATTATATCTACAAATGACAAGTACTATTTAAATTTTATCTCAACAGTTAAAAATGGAAGAAATATTACATACATGTAGAGCAACACTACATTTTTTTAAAAGAAATCTTTATGAAAGTAAATAAATTAATAATTGTCATCAGCTCTGTTGCAAAAAAAAAAAAAAAAAAAAAAAAAAAAAAAAAAAAAAAAAAAAAAAAAAAAAAAAAANAAAAAAAAAAAAAAAAAAAAAAAAAAAAAAAAATATTTTCAATTGGAAATATCAAATACATGCAAGTAACCAAATATGTTCAGGTATCATATATTTTGTGTCAAAATTTGTAATTTTGATTATTTTAGTAAGTAAATTTACTTTAATGTTCATAAACAGTAAATTTAAAATTTATTTACATTTGCAAAAGTTATCATTATTACAAATCCTGACAATATTTGTCACGTCCTATTTTCTTTTCAGTTTGTTTCCTTCATTTATATAAGTTAAATAAGTTTTGTTAATACTAGTTTCAGTAATAGACAGGGCATTTTATTTTGATTAGGACCTAGTAATGCGCTGAAAAATTTTATTTCTCCAGAAATGTAGAAAAAGGTACCGTAAGGATTGAATGGATCCTGGTTTGGAAATTCATGATCTATTGGATTTTCCAATAGAATTGATAGTTATGAGTACACAACTATAATACCCTACCTACCAGAAAGATTTTCAAAAATTGTTGTAAAATAATATTCAAATTAAAAAGAGTTAGCATGCTAAATGTTAATTACTTCACAAGCATTTAAAAGCACCACTGCCTAATTAATAGATCTTATAAACATCCGTTTAAATTACTGTTTAATGATAGAAGTGGCAAAAACCTTTCTTTTAGCTTTAAAAACAAAGATATTTACAACGTGCAAAAAAAAAAAAAATACCCTAAATGACTTTTGATCTAATGATCAGATTTTCCCCAACTCAGACGAAATCCTAATGGTTCAAAGGCATAACCTTAAATAGGCTAATTAATTAATGCAGACAATATTTTTAGTGACAAAATCAGAAAGGCACTTTCTCTATACCTTTTTTCAACGGATTTGGACCACTGACCCTCAAAATATGGGAGTAGCTGCAATATGGGAATTATGGTGCATGGTGCCAATAGTTTGTTCAAGAAAGCAAACAGAAGTTTGGACCTTTTAATATATATTTTACTTTAAAGATTTCCCCATATGTTGGAGTTTTTAGGGAAATTGAACATTTTTTGCACACAATTATAAAATTTGTTTTTTCAAAGATAATTCTGGAGAAAAATAATTTTAAATAATTATTTTTTCTTATTTTATTTAATTGTCAAAAAAAATTTCGATTGTTTCTGACTTATCTAATTTTAAAAAAATTATATATTTAAAATTTGATTTCACAAGAACTACTCAACTGATTTTGTCCAAATTTTGCATTTTGCCATACAAAATGAACTTCTTTAGAATGAAGTAAAAATTTATGTACCTTACAATTTTCGTCAATAAAAATTTTCAACCATATTTTAAAAAATATATATATATATTTTTTTTTTTGGTATAGAATTATTTTTAAATAAACAAAATTTATAATTGCATGCAAAAAATATTTGATTTACTTAAAAAGTTTTTGAGATATGACAGAATATGCAAAAAGTAAAATTAACAATAAAGAGTCCAAACTTTTGACATGTCTTCGGACTGTATTTCTCGAATTACATCTACTTACCCCTGATATTTTGAGGGTGTCAAAAAAAAAAAATTCTGATTTTTCAAGTTTTCCAAATCAATTTACATTATATATTAAGTTCGGAAAAAAAATCAAAATTTTTATGAAAAGTATATTATTTAATAAATAGAATAAATAATTAGAAAAGATTATAATATTACGCAATTTGGATCACTTTAAAGAATGATAAAATAAAAAAATTATTAAATGAAAGCAAAATTAACAATTATTTAAATCTAACAATTTAAATAATTTAAATTTCTGAAAAAAAAAATAATAATAGATCTAAATTATTGATAACAATTAAGATTATTTTTTAAGCATTAGATTTTGAGAAGTCTAAACAAAAAAAAATTATATTTCTAAAATTAAATCTCGGGTTTTTGACACTGCTTCTGTTAAAAAATGTCGTGAATTAAGCAGAAAAGGAAAACATATGTAAAAACACTTTACATAAGTAAATTAGTGAATGACCCCTGTTAAATTTTTGTAAATTATTAAAGTGCTAATTTAATGCAATCATCATATAGACTTAAAAATGTTAAAATTAATTAAGTACATAAAAAAAAATTAAAAAATAGTGAATTGTCCAAATAAAAAATTTGATATTTTACTAAAATTATTAATTGGGTTCAATATTTTTTTTAAACACGAGTAACAAAACTTTTATTTAATAATTTTCGGAGAAAAAAAACACACACACAGAAATTAGTTTTCGTTCCCTCCCCTCAAATCACCATTTTGATAATTCTGCATTCATTGAATTCTATATTAATTGCATATTACATATACACAATTGTTTTTAAACATAATGATTTGTTTTGAATAAATATATACAAAATATAATATAATACAAAATAAAATGATACAAAATACAATGTAATACAAAAATAAATATATACGAAAGAAAATTTACAAAATATAATATTTTGTTCTTAAATATAACGATGAAGAGATTAAATTCTTTTGAAATGACAATTTTAATCAGATAAGATTAGTTACTGTGTTTAATGAAAATAGTAGTAAATAAGTGAAAGGCTCTTAAATTTGAATGTTATTAAACTTGTAAGACATGATAAATTGAATTTTTTTCATTTAAATTTCTTAGCGCTAAAATTTTGGAAAATTACAAAGCTAGTAAAATAGATAAGAAGCCTTAAATATTTTCTGCAATTAGTGGATGGTCTCTCATATCAAATTTCTCTAATTTAAAATTTTAAATAAACTTAATTTTTATTGAATCAACATCCTGTAATTGATTTGCATACTTGAGATCAAACCTTTGAACCACTAAGATTGAGTCTTGGTATGTGAAAATCCAATTACTACATCAGAAGTTATTCCATTTTTTTAATTTACGCACTGTACACAGGAATGAGAGTAGTCAAAAATCAAAAAATAGGAAATTCAAGACAATATATTTATATATATAATATGTAGAAGGTATGATATCCAAAAATTTAACAAAAAAAGTGTGATTTTAAAACCATGTCTTTACAAATCCTGATGATTAATTTTAAAATTGTATTAATATCAATCACATGAATTCTAAAATTGTGTGAATAAGTACTGCAATATTTTATTTTAAATTGAGAGAAAATAAATCCTGGTATGTGACTTTTAAATCATGTGAATATGAAACTCAATATTGGATTTCAAAAATACCAAAATATGATCTAAATAAGTAAAAATAAGTAGATAAGGGGAAAATAACTAAAAACGCACAAGGGTTGGCAGCTACATAGTTTGAATTTTCTGTTTATCTTTGAAAATCGGAAATAAGTATAATTGTTTTATTTCAGCGGCTGAATTTTTTTAAAAAACAGGATATTTTTTTTTAAAAAAAAACTTAACTGTTAGAGAATTGGAGATTTTGATTTAAAAAAAAAAAAGCTGAAACTCAAGAGGCCCAAAGCCGAAAACCGCAAATAAGTGGAAAAATCTCATCCCTGAGTACACTAAAATACAAATATTGAAAAACTAGGAAAGCTTATATCCATACCAGTTCATAGCTGTAAAATGCTGAGATTTATGCTTTTTTCAAAAAAAATTATGATTTTTTAAAGAAAAAGTATTGTATAACTTACAGTTAATAGACTGGAAGAGCTTAGAGTGTTGACCCAATATTTATTCCAAAGAGAATCCAACAAACGCCTGTCAAGCTTTGATTTGAAATAAGAGACGTCTAGTGAGTAATACTGTTTGCAGTGAACACCAAAATCTTCTATTTTGTTGAGAGGAATGGTCTGATATTCTGAGGGTCCTTCATCAGGTGGCTTATAACCCTAAAATCATCAACACACACATAAGTTTAAATTCATGATGCCTTAGTAAAAATGATTTTCCTAAAAACCTACAAATCCAGATTTGCATTTTGCATGGCCTTTTTTTTCCTTGGTATTCAGGGCAAAATTTATTTATTTATTTTGCTATTAAGAGCATTTTAAGGGATTTTTTTAAGTCATAAAAATCTAGTCATAAACAATTTAATTGCTTTGAATTTATTTATTAAGGGAATTATATCTTGAGAATTACTGAAAGAAATTGAACAAAAGCTTTCAGGTATTATGTGAAATCATATCATGTTTTCAGGAAAAAAATAATATTTGTTAATTGTTATAAATGAAATAACAATATTACAAAAATTTATGTATTTTAATTGAAAAGTAATATATACATTTCTAAATTAAAATATAATCTCCACCATAGAGAAAACAGTTGAGTTTGTTAAAGAATTTAATAACGAAGACAAATCTTTGAGGACTTTAAAAGAATAAGAACCATGAAATATTTTTCAGTCCTTTGTTTTACATTTATTAAAAAAAAAAAAAGTAGCTTTTCATGTTTCTGCTACTGATAAATTGCAATTTTATTCTCCCATCATCTAACAACTAGAAATGGAATGAAGCTTAGGTAATGCCTAATAATCAGTTGGTGGTGATTCAGCATATAACAATTTATGTTGTGAATATTCTTTTACAGTTATTATTATATTAAATATTTTATTTTAGGTCTTTCACAATTGTACATTATAATGAAACATAGTAGAAATTTGTAATTTAAAAGTCTGTGTATTTTATTAATGAACCTTTGAAATCAGAAATTGTCCAATTGCTAAATATTAGTAAGTAGACTATAATTAGTTAATAATTAATATAAAAAACTCTAGTTGTTTCAAATGAAGCTGTAAAAATGTTGCATATTAGATTCTTTAAACATTTCTAGCTTTGAAGCTTCTGAAGACAATAATATGATTATTTTTATTATCTACTTGGGCAAATGTGACAGCAATGGGCAAGTGTTTAGGACAAATGTTAACAGGGGTCGACAAGAAAATTTTTTCAAGCTTCTCCTCTCTAAAATGTGCTTTTTTCTTATTTCAATTCAGCCATTTTAAAAATCGTATGAGAATCTATAGCAATAACTAGAAAAAAAGCATTGAAAAACCATGATTTATGGTGGAATCATCACTGGGTGGGTCAAAAAATGGTTATTAAATGCATGATTCCACAATTGTGGTTTGTTATAATATTGCATTATAAAATCAAGATTTTAAAATCTATGTATAACTCTGTTGCTATAACTACCAAAAACCCCATTATCATTAAAAAAATGATTAAAGTGATGAAAATCAACTCAGTTCAATCCTATGCAATATGTCCAGTACATTTGAGTAAAACGAAAAATAAAAAAAAAACTCTAATAAATTAATTTTTGTTTCTTGCTTGATTCTTAAAGGGGTGTGACGTAAAAATCAAGATTGAAATTGTAATACTTTTTCGGACATATATATAGATAGATACTGAAATTGTGACTTTTTTGTAGTAGTTCGAAATAAGATGTAGTTTTTTTATTAAAAAAAAACTACACAATTTGATAAATATAATTAAATTTAGTTCGTGTTTAATAATAAAATATTTACTTAAAAATACTTACCTTGGGATATGTTCTAAAGGCACCCAAATTGACTTTTCCAGCTGATATAGTTCTAACAGGATCAATCTAGGTAGAAAAAAATTAAACTTAGTGTTTACAAATGACACTTTATTAATTTCGGAAGGCCTTAAATATTATTTATTCTAGTAGCAGAGCTTTAGAGCTTTGTAGTTTTTAAAATCAAAACAAAGTAATAATGTGTAGAATGAGCTAAATTAATTTGTTTTCCTTTTTCTTACCTCATTTAAAAATAGCAATTTAGTTAGATTTCTTTTTAAAAGACAAATTGCATGCTTTGGATAAGCCATGAATCTTTTAACAACGTTAGTTATAATAACTTTTTATGTTAATCAAGAAAATATTTTGAAAATAATGGATCAATCTACCTTACATCAAAGGTGCGTTGATCCGTTTACACAATGTTTTCTGTTTTAAAATTAGAGGATTGTGTCATTTTTTTAATGAAAATATTTTTCTTTTGTATTTAAAATAAAAACTGAACAAAATAATCTTATTACAAAATACATGCATAAAAAAGGATTACAATTATTACACATAAAAACTACATGTTTTGCATCAATTTATAAATCAGGGTGCGTAGCCAGATTTTTTCAACAAAAAATAATCCCCTGTTAAGTACTTTTTAAGCACTCAAAAAATATTTTTAATCACTATTCAAACAAAAAGCATAATTAGGATCAGTGCAATAGTAAAAATTATTTTATTCTATTATTTAAAGTTCTTAATTTATAAACATAAAATTAATCAAATTCAAAAACATTTTCAAAAACTTTACATAATCAAGATAAAATAACTAGTCTCAGATAAATACTGCAGAAAAAATTGTGAAAATCATGCATTTTTTGTTATTTTGAATGACAATCGACAGAGCAAAGAAAAAATATCTTTTTAAAAGATAGAAAATTAAGCACTTTTTAATTAAAAAAAAAACACCTTTAAAATATTGTTCCAATTGTTTTGTTAAGAAAGCAACATGAGTTCCTAAATGTAATTTTTATTTCTTGCGTATTTTGACTTATCCCTAAAACTGTGTATGCGAATTTCAATTTTTCACAGAATAACAAAACTTGTTTTGTCATAATATAATTCAATGGAAAAATAAATTTCTAGTAATTTATTTTCTTTACATATTTAATTTAAAAATGATCCAAAATGTCTTGCCTATAAGTAAAATTATCGAAGATGTAAGTCTTTGAAATGTAAGTCATTTCCGTTGGAATTATGGAAACCCAGTTTCATCTTGTTCTCCATAATTAAAAAAAGAAAAGAAAAAATTGAATAATTGCATCACAATACTTGATAAAAATTGGAACTAGCAAAAAATATTTTATCTAACTAATTCAAAAAATAAACAACAAATAAAAGCTTACATTACACCCATTCACTATCCATAATAATGAACGTTTGGACACAAACATATTAATGTAATGGATGTAAAAACAAGCATAACATGAAACTAAACAAGGAAAGATTCACAATCACACTCAAACTTCAAAGTTTTATCAGTCTCAGGGTACCCACTTAATTTCAGAAAGAAAAAAGAAATCCCTGACTTTTTTATTTATATTAGGAAAATTTCAATGTAAATCTAGAACACATTTTATCTATACCATGCAATTTTTTTTTATCAGAAAACTTTGATTTTTTTAATTTAAAATGTCAAATATTAGATTTTCTGAGAAAAAAATTTAATTGAATGAGGACGAAAACATAAAAATATCACTAAAAAGTGGAATTTCTGCAACAAATAATTGTAATAGAAGTTAGAATTATCTAAATCGAATCTCAATAAATTATTACCTGCTGTTACTGAATGATCCAAAAAAAAAAAAATGTCCTGGACTATATCCTGCTTTTTAAAGTCAAAAGAAAATTCCCTGACAATTCCAGGTATTCCCTGTCCCGTGGCAGTTTACATGCCATATTATTTATTGACTTCAAATATGTACAATAGTTATAAAAATAACATTAACATTTTTACTCCATATGAAAATTACAGATAGATAATAAAAAAAAGTAACTAAGAATGAATGCTTAAGGCTTACTGATCCACAAATTAAGATCCATTTTGTTATATAACTATATAGGAACTAAATTATTTTCTCTTCTGTTATTTATATTTAAGTATTTAGTTTCAACCTTAATATCAAATAGCTATTTTTAAGTCATTTAATAATCAATAATCAAACGCTCAGTATTATCTTACAATATGGTAAATTCATCGTAAAAATTTAGAAAATCAAATAAAAAACAAGAATATCTTTTAGAAATCAATGAAACATTACATATTGAATAGGTAACCTGGGTTACCAATTGTTGAAATAAATTTCAAATGTAAATATTAGACAATTTTTTGAACATTATAAATTAATCAAATATAAAACAAATTAAATTTCAAAACAATTAATATCACAGACATAACTAACACGATAGTAAAAAAAAATAATTAAAATTTGGCAAACAGTTTATACTTTTCACAAACATTATAAATTAATCAAATATAAAACGAATTAAAATTTCATTTAAAAGTTTAACATGAGAGTTTAACAAGTCAATTTTATAAGTTTCTAAAGTATACAAAATATTCTATTATTCTAGCTTAATAACAAACATGAACATAAGAAGAATATTTTAAAATTTTAAGATAGCCACAGTTACAAACGCATTCTAAATAATTCCTTCCTTCAAAAGTAATTGATTACATTTTTTTTTCGAATATGATTTTAAACTTTAATTGTTAGGTTAGAAAATTGATCAATTAAAACAAAGGAATTGATCATACTGAAACCTAGCTGTTGAACTGAAGCTGAAAAAGTAAAAACCTTACTTACAACAATAGCAACAAAAGGCTCTTGGAACTGTTGATTCAACATTTGAGTACTGACATCAATACCAGACAGCCAGCAGCCATAACCAGGGTGACTATGATACCAGCCAATAACATTCTCTAGTCTTCCAACCTAAAGTTAAAACAATTAACATCAAAGAGTTAATATTAAATAACAAAAAAATTTAAAATTAAATTACTGGCTCTTTAAGCAACTAGAAATAAAAACATTGCTCCAAAAGTACAGGGCGGTTAAAGTTAAACTGACATTACTCAGAGACAAGTAGCTCAGGTACTATTGAAGGTATACAGATGAAACTATACATGTTAGGTAGATCAGGCGGTTGAGGCTTCTGCCGAAAAAAATATTTTGAATTTTCTCAATACATTGCACTGTACTGCTAAAATTGAAGAGTATCTACCACTACAAAAATACAATTCCAATTCACTAGTATATAAGATATATTAACTTGATTCTTTGTTGGGGTACCTTTACATAGATGAAAGTTGACATTGTTGATAACTACTTTCTCCACATTAGAGACCTTCGGACGTGAACAAGCCTACCTTGGCAGAAACGCCCACTATGATTCAAACATGCCTACTTCGATGGATGGCGCACATTGAACAGTTGACTTGCTACTTGTGACTGTGACACTTCCGAGAAACTGTCAACGTATTAATGGGAAATTACCAAATCCTTACCTGACCTGCTTTGGTATCAATTGGTTGCGGAATTCGTCAGGATAACTTCGATGGATGGTGCACATTGAACAGTTGACTTGCTACTTGTGACATTATCCTCCTCACGCTGTTGCTTCTCAGTCTCGATCACTCATAACGTACAACATATACATGACTGCTAAAGGCAACACGGGAGCGACCACGACCGTGAACTTAATACAACCATCACGATCAGCACTAAAAAAGTACGATGATCTTAATACAGCTCTAACGGCTTCACACAAAACAGCAATGAATCAAATAGCGGCATCCGTTCATCGAATTCTATCACAGATATAATTCTGGTAGGGGAGTACTGTAGTGTATCTACCACAGCAAAAATATAATTCCAGTTCACTAGTATATAAGACATATTAACTCAATACTATGGTGAGGTACCTTTTCATAGAAGACAGTTGCCATGGTGAATTCTACTCTCCCCCCAAAATCATTTGCAAAAATGTGTAATGCAAGTAATTTCGTTATAAAAGCGTACTTTTTTAAATGATTTTACTGCATTTTGAACATCATCAACAAGAAGGAACCAAATTGATTGTAAAACTCTTCTATTAGATTGAGAACAATGCTTTTGCATCACTCTGTGCTTACCTCTAAATAAAAAACCTATGGAGAGGACCAATGTCTACAAATGCAATTAAAAACAAGAATTGTAATTTTGAGCAAACTGGTTCTCTGAATGTTGCAGCAGGAAAAAGATGATAGTTTCGCTTTTTTTACTTTCTTCACACATGCTATCAGCCAGAAAAATTTTAAACCAATTATTTTACGGAAACCTCTACAATATGATCGGAAAAAATCCAGTAGTAATATATAATAATAAAAATTTTATGATAACTGTTCCATAATATTTTAAATATTTTTCACATAGTTTGCGGATTTTTACTGACATCAAAATACAAAAACTTTATTACACTAATAATCTAATAAGTGGTCTGCAATATTTTCCATTCATGATTGACATTAAATGAATTTGAATTTTTTTTTTTTATTATTATGTTAACTTTTATTTTAAATGGTATAAAACAAGTAAACCATTATTGATATTAGAATCTTATAGAGCGTCTAATGATTTGACCAGGGACTGTATATTATTCACAGAAAGCTCCCGCATGAATGCATGCAGGGTGTCTCCTGATAAAGTCCCATGTTGATCTATTTCAATTTAATTATAATTCCCTAATTTTTCATATAAATTTACATGCACATTTGTAAATGAGACAGAAAGAAAGAAGGTTAATAATACTTGTTTTGCACTTTCGGTATAGGCTGCCATGTACTCGTAAGCCTGAGCTTGAGCATTCACCCTCGTCTCTGTTCCCTCGACAGGTAGAGCGAAAGAGTCCATCACTATCATGGTCGTGACATCGACTTTTCCTATAAGCATGCCCATCACTTCTAATGTACCACCAGAGCGAGCATGCATAACCATCTTCAGCAGAGCGAGGGCAGATATTTTGATGTCTTTAAAGAAATGAGGACTGCAAAACACACGAAAAAACAATAAGTAGGATACATTAAAAGAAATTATTTTAAGTTATGTTACATACAATCTTTTGCTTTTGAATATAATCTATAGATTTTGAATATTTCACAGCCACAATGATTAAACACAAAGGTTACTAACTTTAAGGAGAAGTAGCATATTATTAGGATTGAGAATTGATAAAAACTAGTATGCAATTATGGGTGTATGCATTATTGAATTATCTGTTTTCCACATCTGAAAAGACACTTTATAAAACTGAACCATCATATATTTTAAATTCAGTTCATACGCCAATTAGATTTTTTCTAAATATTTACTAATTAGAGACTACTAAGAGAGAGAGAGAGAGAGACTATACTACTAAGAGAGTGAGAGAGAGAGAGATTATAAAAGAATTGTGATCATAGAGATCACGATGAGGAAACATCCTCATTAATAAATACATCTAAGAAATGGCCAAATTATTATGCATTTCATCAAAAATTAATAATAGTTACTAACTCTCTATCCCATGGCTTGGCGGTCAAAATATCTTGTTGAGTCTTTTTGTCATAACAATATATGTCATCAATACTTTGAATGTTTTCAATATTATTGGCCATTTCCCACGTTCGCTGAGCCATACTGGAATCCATAATTAATAATTATTATGCGCTAATAACCTTGTCTAAAGAAATTTTTTTAAATTTCTGCTGAATTAAACAAAAAAATAAAAAAAAATTTGTCAACACATAACTCTCAAGCTTATTTATTTCGTACAGTTTTAACTGCTTATTTCTACCCGAATAATTTACGTACAAAATGCAATTTGATTCTGTGATAAACCTTATGCAAACAATGTACAGATGGCGCTAACAGTTTAAAACGAAATAAGATTAGAGGTTTAGTGAATGGAAGGTCTGCAGAGAGTACAGAGTAGAACTCTTTACCTATGGCAACATTTTGCATACTTTTACCATTATTCTGTCATGAATTTTAAACAAATTTAAATTTTTTAAGTTAGGAAACTATATGGAACTTAAAACTAGGAAATATTTTCGTCAATTAAATGCGAAAAGTATTTTTGAAGGGAAGATATCGAGGTACATTCCCGAGTGGAAAGGGAAAGGTTAAGACATGGAATCAGTTTTCTCCCCAGATGACGTATTCAAGCGATATAGTTTTTGAAAAACGAGAGGGGAAAAAACCTAAGAGTTTCGAAAAATAAACCTAACATTTTATAACTTACCATTCAACATCCCTATTTAGTTCACCTTTCAACTAAGGAATAATAAGTATGCAAGGGCGCCGGCAGCGGGATGCAAGAGGGTGCACTTGCACCCCCCCTGGCTTTCTTTTTAAACAATTAAAGAGATACAGAAAAACAATTTTGTTATAAAAAAATTTTTATCAAAAATATTTTTATTCAAAAACAAAAAATTAAGTAATTATTGATACATTTCAATTAAAAAATTCTTTAATCAAACAAGAATTGTTATCGTCTTGTTTGCTGCCCAAATCTGTTAATAACTTTTTCAGTGAATTCTGAGTCATATTTAATTCTTTTCTTATGCACACTGAGCATGCGCAAACTTGGCAGATATCTGAGCTATATTTTTAAATTTCATTTAATAAAATATATATAATATTTTCTATTAGTTATTTAGTTTAACAAAGGTGTATAACACAAACTGACTTCTCACAACTGTAAAACTTCATCAACACAATAAATACCAATGTTAAGCGTGCACAAACACGTTAGTATACGAAACTACTGTTAGTAGTTATTTGTGTTTCAAAGTCAGTAGCTATGCCATATACAGTTTCTCGAGGCAAAATTTGCAAGTACCAGAAATTCGTACTTTTTTTTTTAAATATCTAGTTAACAATGAAGAAATGTATCTTGAAAAAAATTAACAGATGAAAGTATATGTAATAACAAAACAAAATGTAATAACAGAATATTTTAATTTAGAGGGTTGCACCCCCTTTTATATTATTCTGCCGGCGCCCTTGTAAGTATGCACCTTTATTTATGTTCATAATACACAATGCGAGCGTGTCGGAGCTTTTCAGCTGTTTCACTTTGATTGTTTATGTTTGCCTCATACATAAGATGATCTTGGAAGCAGGACCGACTTAAAGGGTTGGCAAAGCGTGCGATCACCCGGATCACCAGGTAAAGGGTGAGCCTAACGAGACCCAGATTTAATGTTTTGTAACTTCTTTATTTCTTTTTAAGGAATTGTGTTATTATATTAAAAATATATTTATAGGTTATTTTTTTATTAATTAAATATTCTTAAGTTAACTTTTTATGGTTAAAGCTCTCTAAGTAAAATCTTTAAAGATGGAAAGAAGAGAGCGCAGCAGAAAAATCACTTCTTTGACATTGAAAAGAATGAGTTCCGTATTTTCCAGGAAGAATCTTTTCTGTAGAGATTTTTGATTGAGGAAACCCTCCAACAATATTCACAAATGGGGAATACAAGAGAAAAAGAGCAGGGAGTGATTTAGGAAAAGGACCATGAGCTCAAATTTTGTGTCAATTTAGTCTGTGTGTCAAAAGTACTCCTAATGTAATGTGAATTTGCTTATACAAATATTGATATTTTGTGTAGAAAATACTTCTATTTCATCTCACAATGTAATTAAATTTAAGTTTTTTATCCAAATCTCGACCGAAGGAATTGAAGAAATTGGGACTGTTTTGAAACAAACCAAAAGGTTAATTTCCAAGATGATCAGATAATTACCAAAAACTTAGTAAATTTTAAGTTAACAATTATAAACATATGTGCACTTTTACAATATGTTACGTATTTTGTTCTTTGATATATATTTAAAATAATTATTGAAAGATTTTACTGGGAAACTAAAGTAAGACTTTTTTTTGTCTAAAAATATTTGCTAATAGCGGGCTTCACAACTTCTTTATTCATCTGATTTATCTAAGCGTTTATTATTGTAGTATTTAGCGTTGCACACAGGTTTCTATTTATTTATTTTTATACATAGTTTTATATACCAATATTAATCTGAGTAGAGAATATCCAATCTTTCCCAAAATTTATTTGATAGGAATAATCATTTGATATTTTGATATTACTATGGCAGCTGTCCATTCTTTTAATAATGTGTTCTATACCAGGTCATTTCTGATTTATTTTTAAGGGTTATTTTTGAGACATATTTAATAAACAATTTATTACAAATGCGCCTGTTGTTTCATCATGAAAACTGTCCTCATGAACAATTTTAGATACAGCGAGGGAATAAAGTTAGACTGAGGAATGAAATGTTACCAATCAATAAATCAGTTAATAGGAGAATTAATACAATTCAGCAATAAATTAATTGCGAATCATTGAAGGACATTTTAATAAGTAGTAGGATTAATCAATGAGTTTACAAGAGCATAAAAATATTTATAAACCTATAATTTATTTTCCAGCAATCAATGATAAAAATTTTTCATTTTTAAAATAACTGTTAACAAAATGACGAATGAATGCATATGAAATCAATTATGTAAATCAAAAGTGAAACTGCAAAAACAACTCGTTTTGAAAAGTCTAAAAATTGTTTACGAATGCTAAAGCATAAAAAAATAGAGATTCTAATGTTTAATCTTATATATTTCTAAGATATAAAAGTATTTTATTTGTATGTATGTCGATTTGAACATGCCTGCTTCGATAGATGGTACATATTGAATAGTTGACTTGCTATTTGTGATTGAGAAATTGTCTTCCTCGCTCTGTTGCTACTCAAGCTCGATCACACACCACTGGAGCTTGCTAATAGCAACACAGCAGCAACCACGTGCACAACCATGAACTTAATACAGCTCTCACCACTAGCACTCAAACTCCGATGAACATAATACAGCTCTAACCACCAACGATGAAAATCCGGTGAACTTAATACATCACTCCCGGTTTTTCCCAAAACAGCAATGAATCAACTAGTGATAACCATTCATCGAATTCTATTTCAGATAAAATTCTGGTGGGGCAGTAATGTAGTGTAACTACCACTACAATAGTACAATTTTAATTCACTCGTATATAAAATGTGTTAACTCGATTCAATCTTAAAATACTTTTTAATAAATGGTGGTGGAAATCGTCAGCATAATAGCAGATAAATCAATAACTAATTATATTAATTATATATAATTATATTGTATAAAACTTGACTTTTAAATAATTTACTTCATGTAATAAATAACATAAATTATTTACTTCAATACATAAATAACATAAATTATTTATTTACTTCATAACATAAATTATTTATTAACATTATAACATAAATTATTTATTTACTTCATTTAAATAATTTCCTTCATGTAATAAGTAAATTTAATACTTCATTTAAAAAAAAATGTTGGATATTATGAAGATCTTTACCCAGCATTTTGATTAGAATAAAAAAAAAAGACTAATTATTAATCTCGTTACTCGCCATCTTCCAACCCTGTCAAATTATTTCTGCAGGTGCCTGATCTCGCATCGTTCCAAAACTTTTTCTCGCGTTAACGCCACGCTTCCTCGACTTGCTAACTTTCCTTCCCATCTTTTCCGTTAAAAATGACCGCTGGTATTGTACACTTTTTGTTTTAGTAATAGCCAACGAAATTTTAAAGTACCTTGCAACATTATAATAAGATAACAATTGTATATTAAGAACATGAAATAAACTCCTTTTTTATTAAATAGAGCTTCAAGCCAGGAAACATAACTATATTATCTCTAAATATTTGGAGGAAAGAAACAGAATCGTCTAGAGTTTAATTTATGAAATGGCCAATTAGGAAATCCTATTCTTCAAATGTGTATCCCTAGCGGACAAATATCCCCCCCCCCTCACTTGTTGCCCACGTTTTAGGATCGTAGCTCAGATAGTTTTGGAATTATAAGACAGACGCAAACGAAGGAAGACACACAAACTCTTCATTTTATTATTATAGATGTTACAATGAAGTTAGAAAAATGCATGACACATACCACAATGATAAAAGCAAAGATGGGAAAGAAAGAAAAAATTCTTTCACACTTAATTATGTTCCTATTTTGAAATGATGATTCTTTGAGTGTTGTATTAACATGATGGATTATAATTAAAGAAAATTCAACATTCGCTACTTTTTGTGATAATCTTTCTGTATTTATGCTTCTCCTTCTATTTGCTGCTGCAGTTTGGAGTATGATGTACGTAAACAATCCAACTCTAAAAATGAGAAGAAGAAAAAAGGTTAATAAAAGGTCTGTAAAATATTTTGAGTAGGTGAAAACAGTTAGCTACGCTTTAGATAATTACAACTCTTAAAAATTGTAAGGAGGGCGTAAATTAATCCAAAATAATTACCCAGAAGCAAGGCCGTAGCCAGGATATTTTTCCGGGGGGGGGATATGGTAAGAAGCAAGGACAGTTTCAGACATGCAAAGTAGGGGAAAAACATTGTAACAAATATTGTTTATTCTGTTGCTTGCAAAAGTTAAACTAGTAATTTAAAAATATTACATAATACTTATTTTTCAATTAATATTACACAATAATTATAATCAATTAGTAAACAAAGTTTACAAAGACATGCGACGGGGATTTAAAGAAAATTTTTCGATTACCTTTTTAGGACAAACCAGAATATCCCGAAATATGCTTAATAAAGTTAGTTAATAAAAGGTTTGATTCGACAGTTTTTGTTTTTCTTTTTACTGAGAGGCTCAAAGAAAGGCTAAAAAGTTTGAATCCCAGAATTTCGGGGGGGGGATTTGTCCCGACGGTGCCCCCACCCCCTGTCTACGGGCCTGCCCAGAAGCTTCCTTTTTTTGTCACCAGCACCACCTCTTCTTAGCTTTGTATGGTTAACTATCCAATAAACATCCATTCTAACTGCATAGGATTTATTACTATTTTTTAAAAATTTTATTTATTTATTTATTGCATGCGAATTTGAAGCTGATTGGCGAGTTTTTCGTGGGTGAATCTTTTTCATTAATCTGATGGTTTTTGTTCGCATGCGAAATCATCGCAGGCAGGGAGCATAGTCCCTTAATTAGTGGTTCTAGTTTGTTAAAAGGCAGGTATTATAATACTAGCATCCACAGCGAATCTTATCTTAGATTAAAGTGGTTTGGATTATCATGTGACTCAAAACGAAATCAGGGAATTTAAAGAACTGACTCCGAAACACTGTTGTTAGGAAATAAAAGCTGGTTTTAAACAAATTTTATTCCTTGCTTGTCCTTACTGATCTCGATAGTAATTGGTCAGAGACAGAATTTTTCTTACATAAGTATTGTTAACTGATCTCTAATGTGTATATTTATTCCATAAGTTCCCGTATAAATTTTTGATTTAATAATAATGAAAACAACATATGATTATCTGGTATAAATCTATTGGAAATGTTAATTTTTTAAAAAAAATATCAAGCACGAATGCGATAATGAAGAGCATTACTTTGTACAAAGAAGCAGTATTATCTGGTTGTTAAGTATTATCAGCAAGAGCATGCACTTCCACAGGTTACGCTTTAAAATAATATCACAAGTTTTATTTTCAATTATTTTCCAGTGCACAGCGATTATGGTCAACATCGTTTCTTTTACTAATCATAACCATGCCAAAAGTTTAAAAAAAGGATAATAATGAAGAATTATTTCTATTAAATGTCTATTTCTCTAATAAAATTCAACAACATTTAGGTCTCGTCAAATATGATTGATTGATTTTTTTCCTCTCCTTCAATGATGTTTATTCACCCCATCCAATTTTCTTCAGATTTCGAGGAATGCTTAATCGATAACTAGTGGTAAAATGATTTAAAATTCATATATTTTACCGGCATGTAAAGAGACCATTCACCCTGAATGCGAAAATTCGAAGATGCAAACGAGAACTTATAGGTGAAATACAGGAATAATGAGTATAGTGATGAAGCGTGTAAAATGAATATAGCGATATGCAGGTGAAATGAATATAACGATTACAAACTGCTATAACTCTTTGGTGAAAAAACAATTTATCATTAAGATTAACATTAGAATGTAGAAGGAACTTCAAAATTTCTTTAGGTAAGGGGCAGGAGCAGTGAAGCGGAATTTCGCACATGCGAAAGTTCATTTGCGAAAATGATGAGTCCGGTACAGAATGCATTCTACTTGTTAGAATTTAACAATTGTCATTTTGTTATCATAGTGCAGAGAAAATTTCGTCAGCGTAATAATCAAGAACCTCTAAATGGGAACAACATACGCAGATGTCATTGGATGTTTGAAGAAGCGAGTTCACAGAACGCATTTGTACTGCGCTTGCGTCGGTGACTGCACAAATGTTTCAGAATGTCTGTCGAGAAATGGACTACCACCTAGATGTTGTCCGTTTGACCAAGGGAAGTCACATAGAAAATTGGTGAAGTATGTAGGTAAAATTTTGAAGTTCCTTCTACATTTTGTGTAAATTTTATTGATAAATTCTTTTTTATTCAATAGTTATAGCCGTTTGTAATCGCTGTATTCATTTTAAAGTACCCTGTACCGTGAAAAACTCGTCGATCAGGGTGTCATTCGAATCTCTGACTTCGCTTATGCGACTTTTTTCGTATCTAGCGTGAATGTCCTTTAAGTATAAAAATGCATACTCGATTGGAGCTTTAACATACCACGGGCATGTCGGATAATATAATTTTTGATTCCTCATATGATTAAGAACTCTTTTCCCAGTTCGAAAACACCATAAGAGTTTTAAAGCCCATTCTAACTGTATGAGAAAAACATCGCATTAGAAGGTGCGAGCGAGAACCTGATTAGTAAGTTTATCGCGGGTAATCAAGTTTTCATTCGCCTCTCCGATTTCGATTCCGCGAATATTTTGCAAGCAGTGTAAACGTTCCCTTTATGCTAGTCTTTTTTTCCCCTCTTCTATGTCTTTAGTAGATTTTATTATTTACCCAGTTTCGTCTTTTTCAGCTCATACCGCAGATTTTCCAATTCCAAGTCATCATCTATGGCTTCAAGTGCTTCCATAGTATCGAAATCTTCGCCCTACATCAAAATTAAAATAAAATTAGATCACTATTGTAACAACAACAAAACAATATTTTTAATGCTCTAATGTTTGCAACGTTTATAATCATTTAATCTTTTTATGTTCCTTGTTTAATTAGATGTTAATTTATGTACAATGTTTATTCTCCTAGTATGTTTGCTCGTTCCTGCGAATGATATATTTATCAAATGCTGCAACTAAAAAAAAATTCAGACATGCAAAGTAGGGGA